>NC_045548.1:2080000-2165000 GCF_009769535.1 Thamnophis elegans
ATATATCCATTATTTAACTGTTTCAAATAACTTTTTAGATTGCTTTTTTGAAATATTAAACTACGCAAGTGTATTCAAATTATATTTGCAATTGTTAGAAACATGCAGTTGTTTTTGATGCTAGCAGAAGATGCTATGCACATCTGGGTGGGAAGTAAAGCTCACGGTTCCACCACAAAACCGCGGTCGTCTAAAGCGCGCTCGACGAAACCGCGTACCTGACGTCATCACAGCGCGACGAAAAAAGCACTCTGTGAGCGGTAAAGCTAAAATTAACGCGTAAAACTAAACCTAACCCCCCCAAACCTAACCCTTAACCTAACCCTAAACCTAACCCTAAACCTAACCCTAAACCTAACCCTAAACCTAACCCTAAACCTAACCCTAAACCTAACCCTAAACCTAACCCTAAACCTAACCCTAAACCTAACCCTTAACCTAACCCTAAACCTAACCCTAAACCTAACCCTAAACCTAACCCTAAACCTAACCCTAAACCTAACCCTTAACCTAACACTAAACCTAACGCTAACCCTTAACCTAACCCTAACCCTAACGCTTAACGTAACCCTTAACCTAACCCTAAACCTAACCCTTACCTTTACGTGAATCGGCTTGCTTTAAAAGCGCTTTTTAAAGCGCCCTTTTTTCTCCGCGGTCGTTGTTGTCGCGCTGCTGATGACATCAGCGACGCGCTTTAATCGGGCGCGCTTTAGTGGACCGCGGTTTTGTCGTGCCACGAAGCTCGCTATCTTCAGAGGGGCTTATTCTATGTATATACAGAGGGTTCAGCGGGAGAGAACAACCAGACGTTGTAGGGAACATAAAATCAGATTGGATTTGTTTACATGAGTGAGGGGGGGGGGAGCAGGACATCTGGAAAGATAACAGTTGCATCAAACCCTATGAAAGAGGCAACAAATATTGGCGTATATAGACTGGAAATTGAGGGGAAAAAAGGTACAGAGTTTAAAACAATTGCATTGGTGCCCTGATGCTACACATACTTTGTAAATATGTTAAAAGTACACCTGTTTCAGAAAATAATATGAGAGATGGTTCACCCGACATAATGCTTGCATCGGTCCATACTGATGTGATGCCTGCTTGCAGTGACTTCAGTTTGAGCCATTTATCATAGTTCACGCTGAAACTCATATCTGATTTCTGTACTTGTCTGATCCACGTGATAAATTGCCTCTAAGTTTATAACCTCCTTATTGCTGTACAGAAGAGTTTCCGGAAAATTTCATATACAGGCCAGAACATAAAAAAATAACCTTGGATTATATGTGCTGTTTTCTTCATAAAGATAAGAATAGGCAACTTTTTTGATTCCCAGGATTAACACAAGACTAGGGATGGGTGCCCAGTTGGTAAGTGACAAAGTGTGGACCAACCTCATAGTTAACTCCTGCATGGACTTTTAACAGCCTTTGAGATACTGACGTAGACTATCATCAGGGATCACAAGGTAAACTACTGATTATTACAGAGAGTTTTCTTCCCTCAACTTCACAAGACTCTTTCTATCACTATTCTCCATGGATAGTGTACGATGATCAGTGGTGGGATTCAGCCAGTTCGCACCTATTCGGGAGAACCGGTTGTTAACTTTCTAAGAAGTTCAGAGAACTGGTTGTTGGAAGAAATCTTATTTTGTTTTTCCCCACTTCACAGGGCTAATCCTGTAAGTAAGTAAGTAAGTAAGTAAGTAAGTAAGTAAGGAAGGAAGGAAGGAAGGAAGGAAGGAAGGAAGGAAGGAAACATTCTGGTGTTGTTTCTAGCCTAATCTTTATTGCCCTGCTTACAGAAACTGCCTCTCCGGTTAACCCTTATTACCATTGTAACAGCTAAGGCGAAGCGCCCATCGACCTGAGTGATGTTGAGTTGGCCACGCCCACATGATCACATGACCACCGAGCCACGCCTACCCAGCTGGTTATTAGGGGCAGAGAACCGGTTGTTAAATTATTTGAATCCCACCACTGACTATGATTCGCCCTAAATTTGAAGACAGGTAAATCCTTGAGTTACGATCACACTTGAGCCCAAATTTATGTTGCTAGGTGAAACATTGGTCAAGTGAGTTTGCCCCATTTTATGAATTTTCTTGCCACAGTTGTTAAGTGAATCACTGAGCTTGTTCAGTTAGTACAGTGTTTCTCAACCTTGGCAACTTGAAGATGTCCGGACTTCAACTCCCAGAATTCCCCAGCCAGCAATGCTGGGAATTGAGGTCCACATATCTTAAAGCTACTGAGGTTGAGAAACACTAATGACTAGTCTAAAGTTGGGATGTTTTAGGGATTCAGCAACCCAGCATCTCATCTCAACAATATTTCTCAATATGATAGACTCTCCAGATATGAACTACAGCTAACCAAATGTATTACGCCTTGGTTTACAGATGCTAAAGTATGACAACACATCTGGAAAGTACTGGACTGGACTGAATTGTAATGGCTTGTACTGAAAGTACTGTGGGCTTATAAACTAAGAAATGTAGATGGTAAAAGACTTCCTGGATTGCTTTCTTAAGCAAGAATAGGAGGCAATCAGAGACCAAATACATATTTGTTTCCACATTTCGGACAGAAGGGCTGCAGATAAATATTAGACAAGTGATTTGTGCAATATTCTTATTTCAGAAAGATAAGGAGAAGTTTTTGACACAATATTTGATTAACACCTACCCCCCTACCCCAAATTCAAAAATTTTCAATTAAAGTCATTCCTCCGACTGGTACCAGAGAGCAGATATTACTGAAAATACCATATTTGTCTTTGGGATAGTGCAAAAATCCCTCTGAGGTTACTGGATCTGAGATGAATCATTTACATACTGTAGTCCTCCATTGATGTTATAGACAAATAGATTCAAATAATTGTGAATCAACTTCATGTTATAGTAAAATTAACTATATGCCTAGACATAATTTTTTTTATGATGGGGTGATGTTCTTTACCTATTTGATGATATTTTCTGAAAGGAGGGGGCTAATGCTATTTTGTAAGATTTATCCATTAATTAACAATTTAAGACACGAACCTCTGATACATTATTCTGTATGACCCCTTCTTCTTAAATAAAATAAACTATACTGATGTTAGAATTGTATAGAAAATAAATATTTTGCTTTTCATAATCAAATTTTAATTTGCTAGCACAGGGATTCTCCAGTTTTTCTGCACTATTATTTTTAAAAGTATTGTTAATACATTATATTCTTTTGATACAGTGATATTTGTACAGTATTTGAAAATTATTAACAATTTAATCTTTAGATAAGTTAGACTATTGAGGATAAAAAAGAATTATTATAACAATGTTAATTACAGTTTTGGATGTCAGTATCATATTTGATTTTTTATTATTATCTAGAATTGAACACAACATCTAAAAGTATGCAGATTGCATCAAAATATGTGTTGTACAATAAAAAATTTGGTCTTTAGCCAATTAGTTAATGTTAAGGTATCCATTGTATTGTTAATGTTTTATGTACATGTTTATAAAGGAAAAATAAATAAATAAAAAAGTAAATTTAACTATTAAAATATTAAAAATAAAGAAAGGAAAAAGGCTGTTAGGTTTCTATTTTGCCTAGTTTTGTGCATCTGCTAATTTACAATGTTTATAACTTTTGGGCTCCCCTTAGAAACCTATGATTATATTTGCCATGATTATAAATGATTACATTTGATTATGTGATTATAAATATGATTACAAATTATTACATTTCATTACATCATGATTATAACTGATTGCATTTGATATTAATCATGATTATAAATGATTATACCGGTATTTGCCATGCTGCATGATGTATTGTATATATGAAAAACCATTCTTGCTTAAATTTAGTTAAATTCCCATTATACGGAGCGCATACTGTTGAGAAAAGGATCAGTGGAGCTTGGTTTAAATTTTTAATAATATTTTTTGAAAATACTTTATCAAAGTATAATGGAATCAGAATTTTTTTATACTTGGTGTAAGAAAAGTATCAGAAAGAGAGTATATTTTAAAGAGGTACATATTAGGGGGAAACAAAGAATTGACTTCTGGTATGTTTACCTATATTTTTACAAGTCTAGAAGTGCCAATATCTTAATTTTTATACAGAACTTAAGAAAACATTTATTCGTCTTAACAATTTGTCATCACACTTCATAACTCAATATGTCTCTCATGAACATGAACTCCAATACTTACCGTGCTTCATTTTCAGCTGCTCTAGGTTGGAACGAGGAAGTAACAATCCAGAAGTAATGGGAACAATCTTTTCCTTACAGTGTGATCTTTGGAACAGACAGACACATGCAGATAGTGGCTTTTCTTTTAAAAGATACCAGTTTCTAAAGTTGTATCAGTCGCACTGATCAGATATGATTGCGTGCCATAAAATCTGCTGAAGAAATCAACATGTATTATATAGACTGACTGGCAACTTCAGCAAAATGCTGCGATCTATTTCTGCTTTCCCCCCCGTCAAGAAGCAATCCGGGTTCAAGTTGGATGTTAACCTGTGGGAAAAAAAGAAGTATTTTCTCTCACAGTTTCCCTTAGGTTGAGAAATAATTTAGTTAGAAGTCCCTTACTTTTTAGATACCAATGGCTGTATGCCTGATTTCTTACTATAAGTATGAACCCCTCACCCATGATAACATATTAGCTTGACAGTGGATCCACAAACAGTTACACATACCATGTTTCCAGGGGTGGGTTTCTTGCCCCGTTCCAACTGGTTCGGTTGGAACGGGGCCGGCGGCATCCTCGTGCACGCACACGGTGCACGCATGCGTACTAGCGTCTGTGCGATGCTCCAGCTGCTCCTGGAGGATCACGCAGGAGCTGTATGCGTCCTGCGCATGCGTGGAAGCGCAGAACTCGTCGAAACTGGGTAAGGACCGCGGGCGGGCGGGTGGGCCCTTCCCCGTTCACGGAAGTTACTTACTTCCGGGTTCGCCGACCAACCGGTTCGCAGGGACCGCCGCGAACCGGTTGAAACCCACCCCTGCATGTTTCCCTGAAAATAAGACAGGGTCTTATTTTCCTTTGATCCCCGAAATAAGCACTTGCCCTTATTTTGGGGGAAGTCTTATTATTTTTAAGGTGCAGGAGCTGGTGAGCGTGGTCAACCTCATGGCTGCTGCTGTGTTGCAATATTTTCAGGGAAGGCTTATTTTCGGTGAAACAGGGTAGTACAGGTAGTCCTCAACTTACAACCATTGGTTCAGTGACCAAAGTTTCAAAAGCACTAAGAAAAGGGATTTATGACCGTTTTTTCACATTTACGACCATTGAAGCCTCCCCATGGCCATGTGATCAAAATTTGGATGCTTGGCAACTGGTTCATATGTATCAGGGTTGCAGTCCCAGCCTCATGTGATTACAAAAGCCACTTAACAACTGTCTCACTTAACAACGGTTTCACTTAGCAGTGGAAATTTGGGGCTCAATTGTTGTCGTAAGCCGAGAACTACTAGAAACATAAGTCCTTCCACCAAAGGAAGATGTTTATGCTCCTATGATGCTTCCTTTCCAAATAAAGTTCCAGGCAGGCTGATATTGTATGGTATGTCATAAAAATCCTTCGTTGCTTCCAGGTGTGTGTCTCAGGACAAGAAAAGGGTTTTTTGGGGTGGCTACCATCGTGCAATTGCCACATGCATTTCTGTTGTGACTCAGCAGAGGTTTGCTGTGAGTTGAGTCGGGATGCAGGAATAATGCTCCAGCTGTTGCTCGTTAGTGTCGTCTTCTGGAGATAAAAGGACTGATGGTGCCATGCCCTGGTTGCAGAAGTCAACGTTCGTTCGTGGTTCGTCGTTCATCGGTCGTGGTTTGTTTGTGAGAGGCACTTGGATAAGTGATTTGCTTTCTGTAACCCTGATTCAAAGAGACATTTGGAGAAGTGATTTGCTTTCTTTCTGTAAACCTGGTTTTGCTATAAGAGCTCTTTGTTTTTGCATTCTGCTGCGTAACCTTTTTGCCAGAGACTTTATTTATGTTTATTTTGGGCTCGCAGCCAGCGTGAGCCAGGACTGATAAAGTTATTTCCTTTTAAGTCTGACTGACTGTCGTCTGTGAACGAGCGAAAAAGGGAGGTCAGAACACATTTCTATCCTTGGTTACTTGTTTGTGTAGCATCTATCCCGGTCACCTGCTTGGAAGTTGAAGGTGAGTTATTTAAAGGAATTTTCTCTTACAAATTAATATTGCTCAGGTGGAGCAGCAAATGGACTTTCCTTCATGATGAAGGCCAGCCAACTTATTTTGGCACCCGATTGTGCCAGGGACCATTGTACAGAAAGCATTCCCCCCTTTCCAGTGGTAAAAATCCAGTGATATAATGACCAGTTTGTTGCCCTTTCAAACTACAAATACAAAGGCTTGTATTAAAAAAGAACAAAAACCAGCTGCCTGCAGAGAAGCTCATTCATTCTGTCAAGCAGCAAGAAACGCTTAGATAGATCACCTTCCTTGCAGACGATCCCAGCAGCTCCTTTCCCTCAGGAATATTATTTCAAGCTTTTGACAAATTCCACAAGGGTGAATCAAAAAACACATACGTAACTGTGTGTTAAGCAAAGTTAAGAGACCATATTTGGGGATGGTAGCCGTGCTTAGCACAACGGCAAGAATTTGCTAAGCTTTAATGATATGAGTCCCAAGGACGTTCATAACGGGGGGGAAAAAGAAAAGCAAGAGAAATCTCAGCCCCGCCACTTGTATTAAGAGCCATCTCAGATCTGCCCAATACTCATGTAAACAAATCCAATCTGATTTTATGTTCCCTACAACGTCTGGTTGTTCTCTCCCGCTGAACCCTCTGTATATACATAGAATAAGCCCCTCTGAAGATAGCGAGCCTTACTTCCCACCCAGATGTGCATAGCATCTTCTGCTAGCATCAAAAACAACTGCATGTTTTAACAATTGCAAATATAATTTGAATACACTTGCGTAGTTTAAAATTTCAAAAAAGCAATTTAAAAAGTTATTTGAAACAGTTAAATAATGGATATATTTTTCTGGATATTAAGCATTGTGCTTTGCTTAATTTAAGGCAAAGATATAACGAGAGGAGATTTTCAGGGACGTAGTTATAATGTTTAAAATTAAATGATGCATCAATTAGTGAGAATTTGGGGAAAAGGGCGGCATATAAATGCAATAAATTCAATATACATTATTTCCACACACCACATTTTAAGCATTTTAACTAACTGCCTGGGTAGAGATCTCAAGGCAGCTCCCAAAGTTTTTAAGAGGCTAGGCAGCACATCACAGGGAGAATAAACATTTTAAGATAGTGAGGAAACATGCCAAGAATGTTCCTCCGGGCCATTTCCTCTGCTTGTTTATGTTGTATATTCAAGGCTCTGCACAGCATGGGGTGTGTTGTGTTATACTATACAATATACAGCCCTATACGTGGGAAGGGAAGCAGCAGCCTTAAAGGCATTTCAATTGTTTTTCCTGCAAACCTATCACCGAGGTGGTGGGTGAGGGACAAGACTGTAGCAATAAACAACATCCCCTCACACCACAACAATCAGTCAATGCAATTCCCCAAGCTGCTATTATTACATCCAGGGAAGGTGGAGGAAGCTTCTGGCTTTAGTTACAGAATTTCCCTTTCAAGGAGTCTCCGGGAGCGTTTCTAATTAGCAGGGGAGAAAGCAATAAGATCACTTCTAATTTGATGCTCTCTCTCTGCAAGTTAATAAAAAGAGAAGACAAAAACAGCAGATGAGCCATTAGATCACCAGTTTTGGTAAAGAAAAGAGGACTAGGTAGCCATTGTTTTGCCTGCAAAAAAGAACAGAAAGGGGAAAAAAGGAATTTTGCAGAAGGCTGGGATAATCCCCCTTAATACAAGCAGATACGGGCTCTGGGAAGTCGGGGGTGGGTGGGGGGAAGGGAGGGGGGTCTTGGGGGGGTGGGGGGATATATAGTATGTGTCAGATTTCAAAGTAACTCGATTGCACTTGTATACTGTTGCTCTTTAATTCCAGTGTAAAAATAGGACAAGCTGAATATATTAATAGATAGTAGAAATACACCGAAGGGAGGAGTAGAGGGATAGAAGAAAGAGGGGTAGAGAGGGTGGGAGAGAGGATGGGAGGGAGGGTGAGAAGGAAGGGAGGGAGTGTACCGGGAGAGAGGAGTGGTAGAGGGGGAGGGGAAGTGGGGTAGAGGGGAATGATGGAGGGAAGAAGGGAAGTTGGAGGGGGGCGAAAGCAATAGCAATAGCAATAGCAATAGCAGTAGACTTATATACCGCTTCATAGGGCTTTCAGGCCTCTCTAAGCGGTTTACAGAGAGTCAGCATATTGCCCCCAACAATCTGGGTCCTCATTTTACCCACCTCGGAAGGATGGAAGGCTGAGTCAACCCTGAGCCGGTGAGATTTGAACCGCTGACCTGCTGATCTAGCAGTAGCCTGCAGTGCTGCATTTAACCACTGCGCCACCTTGGCTCTCAAAGAAAGGGTGTATGGAGGGTTGAAGAGATACATTGGGTTTCTATTTTTGGGGGTATTATTGACAAGAGGAATGGCTGTGTTTATTGTTTAATGTTATATGGCCCCGGTTGTGCACAGTTTATATGTGACTGTACGAAAATGAAAATGGAAAATAAAAACACATTTACAAATTAAAAAAAAAAATACAAGCAGATTATAAACCTAAAGGAAATTGGAGAATCGTCTTGAGATTTCTTGCTCCTGTTGTTTTTGACTCCTGGCACAATCTTCTCCTTTTTTATTAGTTTATTTTTTATGTTCCAGAAACAGCTGCCCTTGCAAGTTGCTGCTTGCTAGAGAGACCAATATTTCTCGGGCCTGTTCAGCCGTACCAATCACCAGAAAGATTGCTGGGACTAAGTCGCTCCCTGCTTTCCTTTTGTTATAGAGATAAATTCACAGTTGAGGGATCTCTTTGTACGTCAAGGGATCGTTCTGTCAATGAAGCTTTAGCTCAATGTTTCTCAAACTTGACAACTTTTAAGATGTGTGGATTTCCAACTCCCAGAATTCCCCAGCAAGCAGAATGCTGGCTGAGGAATTCTTGGAGTTGGAGTCAACACATCTTAAAATTGCCAAGTTTTGGAAACACTGCTTTAGTTACACTGTAGAAGGTTTGCCTCTGCTCCTGAAGATCAACTGACAGTCAAGTATCACAACTAAAACTTGGTCAAACTCTTAATGCTTTAAAAAAAAAAATAACCTAACTTCTGCTCCTTGGTTTGGATCAGTGTTGTGCTTCTGACTGATACGGGGAAAAACAATAAGCATGCTGCCAAAAATAAACTTCCATCTGTCCACCCTATTGCCCCAAGTAGCCAGCCAATAATAGTCATGGTAGATTCAGATGCAATCTGCTCACAAAAGGGAATACAAAAAGTGTTCTTCCTAGCTTTCTTTGATAAAGAGCAATCTGATAGCCTTAATCCCCTCATGTTTCCATAACCACGAACAATAATCCACAAACAGACCGTTTCTTTTGTTTTCCAGTTTTCTCATCTGCTCTGCCAGATAATAAATAACCTGTTTGTGAAGATATTCAACAATTCTCTGCAAAACAGACTGAGGCATAGCCTTTAATGTTACATATCTCCTGAGTTCTAATGGTATTGTAATTAATCTCATAATTTAAGAGATTAGAATCATTAAGTGGCCATTGTATTGCTTATAAAATGAATGTAAGTTACTGACATAAAAGGACCAGATGAAAACCTCAGTTTACTTGTGTGACTGTGACTGTTGTGCTCTTTTTTTAACATGTTGTATTGTCTACTGTTTGTCTCCCCCCCCCCCTTTTTGAATTGTGAGCCGCCCTGAGTCCCCCCAGGGAAAAGGGCGGCATACAAATAAAGGAAACTAAACTAACTAAACTTTCCTAGTCCCATAATCTCAGGATATATTGCATGCATTTGTTTACTACTTTATTTTAAATCCATGTATTTCTACTGTTTCTTCATTGGAAGCCCAACAAAAAATTAAGTATCTGTAAAATAATGAGCATCATCAGTTATTAAAACAGAAATCTAGCAAAATTAAGGGGGGGGGGGGAAATTGAACAACCAAAGGCTATTTCCTTTGAGGGTTATGCTAATTTCTGCAGCAATAATGTTCCATTTCTATTAGCAATAATAGAAATAATGTGGAATGCATCAGCCCTGTCCACCAAATTGTGTCTTTAATGGTATGGAATAGAGGGAAGCTCAGCTGGTGTCCCATTTCAGTCTCTGTTGTGTGTACATGAAAGGGTTAAAAGTGGAGTAACAAAAAGCCACACTAATTATCTATACTATTGTTTCCAGTGGCCCTGAAACTTCCCTTCTAATAGATACAGATAAGATAATGTAAATTCTTGCCTCTTTCTTATTCCTGCTTTTTGTCTCATTTTGCCAGTTAACTCTTTTTGCGGTTTGTTGATATTTAATAAATAAACTTTTCTCTCTTTTTTGCTACCTGATTTCGGTGGGGTTAGTGCTTGTTCTGATCTGGATTACATGATTGTTTAAAGGTATGCTAGATACGAACACAACTGGAAATGACCCACAATAATTTTCCAGCAAATAAGAATGCAGGCTTTCTCCCTATTTATACTAACAATCATGCTTGAAGAAACAAATTGCACTTAAATCAAGGGAAAAAGAGGGGGGAAATGGGAGCATTAGTGTTTTTTTTTAAAAAATTATCTAGATGCCGCTGTGAAGTTTGGGCCCATAACTAAAAAGACCTTCCTACAAGAATTGATTTTAATCAGTGGCGGATTAAGGCTCACTAGTGCCCTAAGAACTGGCAAATCTTGGTGCCCCCCCTTCTTTATACTATTGGAAGAAATGTCCTTCTGGGTTCGGCTCCAAGTGGGGAGAAAGACAGTGGAGACACGGAGGCTGCTTGGAAAGATGGTTTTAATGGTGGACAGGGCCACAAGGCTTGAGCCCAGAACAGAAAAGGGGATCACATGCTTCAATGTTGGTGGAGAAGAAGAGAAGGGCTGAGGGAGGGGCTTGCTAGGCTTTTTATAACCTGTTCAGTCCCACCTCTCTGTTTCCTGTTCCTGTGTACGAAATGCATTCTGATTGGTTGTCAGACTCCCATGGTGCCATGCAGGGGCAACTCTCTGGGCTGTGTTTTGAGCCCAGGTTTGGTTGAGTTCTCAGATGCCATGTGGTCAGTTGAGTAAAGGGCCAATATTATCATGCCTTAATCCCATCCCCCTGGAGCTGAAGGGGAGAACTCTTTATTATGTAAAGGGCTTGGGTTTCTTAATGTCCCGTTGACAAAGTGGGTGGGGGCAGGAAGCTGCAGGGAGCTATTCTGTCTTTTAAAACATGTTTCTTCCTTTTCGCATCCAGAGGAATATTCTGCCTTTTCAATATTTCCTAGGATATTTCGTTTTTCTGGGAGAGGCCCCGGGTGATAACTTCCTACATTACATACTGTGCAAATCTTCATTGGGGTTTTTTTCTTTCTTTCTCAACTTTGTGGTGCCCCTTGGGCCTGGTGCCCTAAGCACATGCTTAGTTTGCTTAATGGTTAATACACCACTGATTCTAATTGTTCTTTTATCTAAAATCAGAAAAATTTGGTTGTATCTGTCTTTTTTTTCCAAATTGCCCACAATGTGTCAATGGGATTTTAAACAGAATTGGTTAATTTACAGTGCACTCGGTAATCCCTGCATGTCTCTGAGTTTCATTCACAGGTTCTTTGTTCCTGGTAAACCCTTCATTCTGTAAGTTGTTGTTGTTGTTGTTATTTAGGTATCTGGTTCATGTTATTTCTTCAGATTTCAGTAGATAGCAAATCCAGGAATAGCAGAGGCGTGGTTAGGCGCAACTAACACAGCATAACAGTTTGTTTTAAAGATACTAATTTTATCCTGTCTTCATTGTTGCTACAGTGCTAAATAATAGGATAAAGTGAAAAGACATTTTTGTATGACTATTAGTCATCTACTTATAAAACCAATTGAAGAAAATAAATACTATTTCCTTTCTTTGTTTTGTTCAAGTACCTAGACCAATGAAAAAATATGCCATCTTTTTTTTCCATTAATGTTGAATGTTGAATGTTGAATGTTGAATGTTGTTGAATGTTGAAACAACAACATTCAACAACATTTTTTTCATTAAGAGAAAAAACCCTCCACTTCAACCATCTATATCGGTGTTTCTCAACCTTTTCAACTGAAAATAAAAGAACAGGTATTGACAAGGTGTTCAGAACCTCCAAGGACCATTTGATGGGTATTTGTGGAAAGCCCTTCCCAAGAGTAACACTGTTATCCTGGGATGTCCTTGTCCCTGGACTTCATGAGAAAAATCACAATCACATTGTTTATGTCCCTGTAGAAGAGAATATTTGTAGCTCTGGATTAAGGTTCTTTTTGCTCTCAGAGCTTGGTGGCTTTCTTGCAGACATTTTATTACCAAACTAGGTAACATCATCAGTGCACTAGTTATCCTTGGTGCCCAAGCTCAGAGAACACCAAGGACCCTACATTGTTTATGTACCTATTAAAGGTGTTTGGTTTATTTTATTCTTTTACTTCCCTTCAGTGTTTATCCTGAGCATTAATTTTGTACTGTTTTAATCTATTGCAGTGTTTCTCAACCTTGGTCACTTGAAGATGTCCGGACTTCAACTCCCAGAATTCCCCAGCCAGCATTTGCTGGCTGGGGAATTCTGGGAGTTTAATTCCAGACATCTTCAAGTGGCCAAGGTTGAGAAACACTGATCTATATATAACAGAAGGGTGAGTGGATGGGTAGGTAGACAGATAAAATTCCACTAATGTACATATCTACTGGAAAGCATGAGAGAATCAATGACTTAATTTTGGCTTTTGTTAAAAGCTGTTACGGGGCATTGGCATCCCCATTCTGTGAAGCGGTACTTAATTTCACAATTTAAAGGCGGCCTTGTCTCATTTATGAAACACGCACAGCAGTTATGCGTATGGCTTTATTATTTTCAGCCCGGAAGATTGCAATTGAGTTACATCGTCAAGCTTACATTGGTAAAGCAAATCAGACTTTTAATTCTTATATGTTGCGTCCCATGACTGCAAGTGCAGGCTACAGCTAATTATGAACCAATTGATTAGTTGCAGACATTAAAAGTCGTAGAAATATAAATAGATAAAAACTCATTGCAAGACCTCACTTTGTAATCAAAGTCCCCTTTTAAAATTATCCTCAGTCTTAAGTGTGTGTGTGTGTGTGTGTGTGTGTGTGTGTGCATGTTGCAGAATATACTGTAAATACTAGTGGTGGGTTGCAGGCAGTACGCCCCGGTACGGGCGTACTGGTGCCTGCTGGGAGCAATAACAATAGCAGTTATATACCGCTTCATAGGGCTTTCAGCCCTCTCTAAGCGGTTTACAGAGTCAGCATATCGCCTCCACGGTCTGGGTCCTCATTTCACCCACCTCAGAAGGATGGAAGGCTGAGTCAACCTTGAGCCGGTGAGATTTGAACCGCCGAACTGCAGATAGCAGTCAGCTGAAGTGGCCTGCAGCGCTGCACCCTAACCACTGCGCCACCTCGGCTCTATTCTGGTACGGTGCTCCGGAGGCCCCATCTGCCCGCCTGCCCTCCTTAACTGTATTTGAGCTCTTCGGCGCTTCCGCGCACGGAGCATACAGTGACATACAATGTCACAGGACAACGCATGCGTGCACTGTGCATGCTGCACACATTCATGTGGTTGATGCCAGGCCCCGTTGCATTGTATAGGTTGTGCCGGGATCCGGAACCCACCACTGGTATATACACTGGTAAAATCAGTTACAGGTAGTCCTCAACTTAATACAAGTTACAAGGGCCATGAACAAAATGGCTTACTATTCAACATCTACATGAAACCGCTGGGAGAGATCATCCGCAGGCACGGGATCAGATACCATCAATATGCGGACGATACTCAACTGTATCTGTCCGCCCCGTGCCAACTCAATGAAGCGGCAGACGTGATGAACCGAGGCCTTGAAGCCGTTATGGACTGGATGAGGGTTAACAAGCTTGTGCTCAACCCAGAAAAGACCGAGTGGCTGTTGTGCTTCCCTCCCAAAGATTCGATCAATATTCCATCACTCAGGCTGGGGGGTCAAATTTTATACCCCTCAGAGAGGGTTCGCAACTTGGGAGTCCTCCTGGATCCACAGCTATCGTTTGACCACCACTTGACGGCTGTGACCAGGGGGGCTTTCGCCCAGGTTCGCCTGGTGCGCCAGTTGCGACCCTACCTGAATCGGGAGGCTCTCACAACAGTCACTCGGGCCCTTGTGACCTCTAGGCTGGAATACTGCAATGTGCTCTACATGGGGCTGCCCTTGAAGAGCATCCGGCGACTTCAGCTAGTACAGAACGCGGCCGCGCGAGTGATTGTGGGTGCACCGCGGTTCACCCACATAACACCTATCCTCCGCGAGCTGCGCTGGCTACCTGTCGATCTCCGGATGCGCTTCAAGGTGCTACTAGTCACCCATAAAGCCCTACATGGTAGTGGATCTGGATACTTGAGAGACCGCCTTCTGCCAATTACCTCCCTGCGACCAATAAGATCACATAGATTAGGCCTCCTCCGTATTCCATCGGCCAGCCAGTGTCGGCTGGCAACTACAAGGAGGAGGGCCTTCTCAGTAGTAGCCCCGACCCTTTGGAACGAGCTCCCCGTGGAGATTCGTACCCTCTCCACCGTCCAGGCCTTCCGCACAGCCCTTAAGACCTGGCTAGCCCGTCAGGCCTGGGGACAAGGATAGTTGCCCCTCCCGAATGATGAATGTATGTTGCTGACTATTTTACCATATGTTTCTTTGTCAATGTTTGTTTTCCCCTCCCCTGATTTTGTGTGAGCCGCCCTGAGTCCCCTCAGGGAAAAGGGCGGCATACAAATATTAATAAAATCACAAATCACAAATCACTTACGACCATTTTTCACAATTATGATTTGTAGCATCTCCATGGTCACATGATCAAAATTCAGACTCTTGGCAACTTACTCATATTTATGACATTTTCATGTTTTTCATTGCTCCACCTCCCTCCTAAAAATAGTTTCCAGGATTCCTCTTCTACAAGGTTTAGGCAGGCTGGGAAATTATAGGAAAAAGCCAGGATCAGTGAGATTTCCTATCCCCATTGTTGTTACTCTAGGCTACATAGAATAGCCCACTGCTTGGTGAGAAGATATCTTCAGATCAGGCATGCTTCTGAAGATAACACCAGAAACAGGATAGGCTGTGTATTCAGTAGAATAAGTCAGACTCTTTTCTATGAAATGGGGAGAGCTGGGTTCCTTCTTTTGCCTTATCAACCCAAAATGAAAAAGGAGACAAGCTACTCCTTACTACATGCAATGGTTTGGGGGCTGATTTGATCACAATTCTGGGATTGCCCAGTCCATCTTCTCCTCCCTTCCTTCTTTCTTCTGACAAGAGTTCATTGGGCAACTTATAGATAATGCTAGCCAGAGAAAGAAGGCAAAAAAGGAACAGATTCGTGTGGAATTTTTATAATGAACTTATTTGAATACACAATATATACATTCAGAAACAATTATTGTAATTTCCACAGAAATAAAAGTGGAGTTAGATTGGGACTATCTACCTAGGCTATTTTCAGGTAACAAATCGTCGGGTAATTTCAAGGAATTTAGCTTCTCCTCACAGGGTTATTTATGTTTAAGTAAGGCTCTGGCAGTCTGGTTTAAAGTCCTCCAACAGAAGATGTTTTCAGACAGACAACTGGGCAGAATTCACTCTGATAAATTTGCTTCCAAAATATTGTACAGTTGTAAATAAGGTGACATTTCAGAGACATTTAAAATCTCCAGGTGTCTCTCTCCAAACACCAGAATACCTCCCAGCCCTGTCAATGAATCTCATAGAAGGGGGGGACTGCATAACAGTGTTTTGAATGCCCGCAGAGGTATATATTTATGAAAGAAATATCACTAAATGTAAACTTGTTGTCTTAATGCAATATGAAACTTTGGGGAGTTGGGGCTATAAATTCTGACTCCAAACTCTCAGTGGCCTTGAATAAGTCATTAATCTATTCCTCTTCTATACTCTCATCCATGAACCAGATAACTTAATGCCTGCCTTACTTACAGGTGCAGTGTGGATTCATTAATGCGCTGATTCTTCCCCCGCTTCAAATTAATATCAATGTTGTCTCATATATATTCCTTCCTTTCGTCCCCAGGATGAGCCAGTTTAAATTTGCTCCTTTTAGTATTTTTATAATTAACAATAGATCTGTAACAAGTTTGGTCAACAGCACTGGTTAGATTAATTAGTTTTTTAAAACGTTTTTACACCACAAATTTAAAAAACTCCACGTCAAATTATATGCCTTGCGTGACATTATCTGTTGGTCACAGCTTGTACTGAAAAAAGGGGAGTGATCAAGCCGGAGAAGACCGAGTGGCTGTTGTGTTTTCCTCCCAATAATTCGATCAGTGTTCCATCGCTCAGGCTGGGGGGTCAAATTTTATACCCCTCAGAGAGGGTTCGCAACTTGGGAGTCCTCCTGGATCCACAGCTGACTTTTGACCACCATTTGACGGCTGTGACCAGGGGGGCATTTGCCCAGGTTCGCCTGGTGCACCAGTTGCGACCCTACCTGAACCGGGAGGCCCTCACAACAGTCACTCGGGCCCTTGTAACCTCTAGGCTGGAATACTGCAACGTGCTCTACATGGGGCTGCCCTTGAAGAGCATCCGGCGACTTCAGCTAGTCCAGAACGCGGCCGCGCGAGTGATTGTGGGTGCACCTCGGTTCGCCCACATAACACCTATCCTCCGCGAGCTGCGCTGGCTACCTGTTGATCTCCGGGTGCGCTTCAAGGTGCTACTTGTCACTCATAAAGCCCTCTATGGTAGTGGATCTGCGTACTTGAGAGACCGCCTCCTGCCAATTACCTCCCTGCGACCAATTAGATCGCATAGATTGGGCCTCCTCCGAGTTCCATCTGCCAGTCAGTGCCAACTGGCAACTACACAGAGGAGAGCCTTTTCAGTAGTAGCTCCGACCCTTTGGAACGAGCTCCCCGTGGAGATTCGTACCCTCACCACCGTCCAGACCTTCCGCACAGCCCTTAAGACCTGGCTAGCCCGTCAGGCCTGGGGATAAAGATGACTTGTCCCCACCCGAATGATGAATGAATGTTGCTTACTATTTTACTTCTATGTATTGTTTGTGTCTATTGTCTGTACCCTCCCTTCCTTATTTTATGTAAGCCGCCCTGAGTCCCCTCAGGGAAAAGGGCGGCCTATAAATACTAATAAAATATAAAATCTAAATCTAAATCTAAATAATATGTGCTATGATTTTTTTTCCTGGACAGAAAAGACCTGGCACTTTTTGGGAGGTCTGCAGAGTGCCTCTTCAAAACCTTGGTGCGTCTTATACTCTGAAAAATACAGTACTCAACATTTTCATTCAGAACCGGTCTGAACTGGCTAAAACCACCTCTGGTTATAGTAGTCATTACTGGTATCTGTTGAACTAAGGAGAACGATGGATGATGAAGTATGATCTTTTGAAGTAGCATGTAGTAGTGATGGGAAATGTAATTACTCCAGCATCTGTTGAGAAACAAATTCTGTCAAGCATAGTCCTTCTAAAAAAAATACTGACTTGTCTTGCTGATCCCTTTCTCCTTCCAATGGCAGAAGAAGAAGGCACAAGAGAATGATCCATCCTTGATTTGATCTAAGCCAGTAGACCAAGTAGCGGGAACTTTCAAGGACCATGTGAGATTGGAACGTGGCTGTAGAATGTGAAGGCAGAATTATTCTCCTCCATTTTGCTTCTGTCCCTTCAGAGAAGGAGCGTATTCCACCAAGTAGTTGTGAACTGCTGATTGAAGAAGCGGGATTCAAGCTCAAGCTTTTTTGCATCTTGGAAGTCCAAGCTGATTAAACTCCACAAGTTAATTGTCATGGCGGCTGCTTTAGAGGAAGATTTTGAGAATTTTGCAACGTTCCTCTTTGCAGTTGCAAGGCGAAATAAATTCCCAGAAATTAACACCCCCTCAGGCCTTCTCCTGCTTCCAGAATTCCTCCTCCGTCCAGAAGACAAGGCAGTGTGTTGCCTCAGCATCTTTCACTCAGCCCTCCATGCATTGATGCTCATCTAGCTCCCGTTGGCTTCCTGCCTCTTCTTCACTGACTGTGAAAAGGGAACAAAGAGGAAGGGGCAGCTTCCTTCTGCTTTTGGCAAACACCCCAGCTGAATGAATAGAGACAGCCTGAGGGAGAGACAATGGGGACAATTGCTGTTATATAGTGCAGTGTTTCTCAACCTTGGCAACTTGAAGATGTCCGGACTTCAACTCCCAGAATTCCCCAGCCAGCATTCGCTGGCTGGGGAATTCTGGGAGCTGAAGTCCAGACATCTTCAAGTTGCCAAGGTTGAGAAACACTGATATAGTGTACAGTGCATGTATAAGTATAATGAAGGGGATGAATCATTTCATTTCATTTATTAAATTTATAGGCCGCCCAATCCCGGAGGATTCCGGGCGGCTTACAACAAAAGAAGAAAAAAGAAAAGCAAAATAAGTAAAAAATAGTTTAAAATTTACAACACACATACGTTCTAGTCGGGGCTGGACCTTAACACTAAGGTCAACAGTCCCAGGCTTGCTGGAACAGCCAGGTTTTAACGGCTTTTCTGAAGGCCATGAGGGTGGGTAAGGTCCGGACCTCTGGGGGTAGCTGATTCCACAGGGTCGGAGCAGCCACCGAGAAGGCTCTCCTCCGGGGGTCCGCCAGCCGACACTGTCCGGCTGATGGTATCCAAAGGAGGCCCACCCTATGGGATCTTATCGGCCGTTGGGAGGTGTGTGGCAGTAGGCGGTCTCGCAGATAGGCTGGTCCTAAGCCATGTAGGGCTTTAAAGGTGGTGGACACCAATTTAGAGACACCACAGTTAGAGAAAGGTTACTGATTTAGAATAAGTGCAGATCTCCAGAGCTAAATAAATTTCATCCTAGAGTACTACGGGAGTTTTCTCGATTCCAAATCTTTATTTTTGTCTTTGAGAACTCTGCACAATATATCCATGGAGCACATAGCAATAGCAATAGCAGTTAGACTTATATACCGCTTCATAGGGCTTTCAGCCCTCTCTAAGCGGTTTACAGAGTCAGCATATCGCCCCCACAGTCTGGGTCCTCATTGCACCCACCTCGGAAGGATGGAAGGCTGAATCAACCTTGAGCCGGTGAAATTAGAACCACTGAACTGCAGATAACAGTCAGCTGAAGTGGCCTGCAGTACTGCACCCTAACCACTGCGCCACCTCGGCTCCTTATACTTGACTTCATTTAAGGAGGGGTGGGATGGAAGGGAATTTAGCTAGATATGGATCGGTCTGGCATTAATACCTAAAAAGATTCCACAGTTTATAAAGAGATTGATCAGTAAGCAATTTGGAAATGATGCAGTGATTGCTAGGAGTATGGGTTATCTTATTTCTTTTTAAATCCAGGAACACCGTTAGAATACTGTGAAAATGCTCTGGACATAATGCAACTTAGCTGCAACGAAGCATTTGCCAAAGTACCCGAAGACATTTTTATTAGTAAGCTAGCTAAATTTTGATTTGATGACATCACAATTCAGGGAATTCACAGCTGGTCTGAAACTGGTACTCAAAAAAAATAGCTCATCCAAGGGGAATGAAGTATTAAGTGAGGTTCCACGGAGTACATACTCAGGCACAGTATTTCTCTTTAACATCGTGGAGTTAGAAAAGACCATTTAGGTAATTGAATCGGGACACTCAACCTACTCCGAGTGGGCATCTGAATTAAATTCTCCTCAACTTTGAATTGTCTGACTCTTCCTAGATACCCTTTGCCATTAACTGGATAAAGCAATTGGAGGGAATGTTTACTTTCTAGGGGGCACAAAAGCTGACAGGATCAGTAATATTCTAAAGCAGTGGTTCCCAAACTTGGCAACTTTAAGACTTGTGGACTTCAACTCCCAGAATTCTCCAGCCAGCTCTGCTCTTCAGCCAGCTCTTCAACTCTGGGAGTTGAAGTCCACAAGTCTTAAAGTTGCCAAGTTTGGGAACCACTGTTCTAAAGGATAAACAAAATGGCGCTGAAAGGTCAAAAAGAATCTTAGCTTCATCAACAGAACCACAAGAAGTTAAATCCAGGAAGGAAGAGAATTCATGTATTCTGCCTTGGTCACACCCCATATACATATACTGTACATTCAGTTCTGGGCACCTCACTTCCACTTTCGTTGAAAGATTCAGCTAAATTGGAAAAAGTACAAATGGGAAGAACAAAAGATTATCAGGGGAATGGAATGGAAAGTAATCTGTTGTGGCCCAGCAGGAGCCGTTGGAGCTGCCACCAGACTCCGACAGCGAGGGGCCCTCTGAGTTGGCTCTGGAGGATGTGGAGGACCCTGGACAGGGTTCCGACTCCGAAGAGGGCACAGAGAGGCTGGTTGGCCACCAGGAGGCGCCTGAGCCTTGGACGAGTGGGGAGGAGACAAGGAAGAGTGAGTCGGAAGCAGTAGTGAGTTGTTCCTGGATGCACGCCATCGAAGAGCTAATAGGCGTCAGGAACAATTACGCAATTACAGGAGGTAATTGCGCTCAGCTGGTGGTCATTAGGCTCCTCTCCAGACTATAAAAAGGCTACTTGTGCACACGGCCCTCTTTGCAGAAGTCAACACAGAATCGAATGTCGGAGAACTTTGTATGAGCTTGCTGCCAAGCCTTATCTGTGTTTATTGCTGCCCAAGCTTGTCTGTGCTGGGTTGATGCCAAGGACCTGTTTGTCTGTTAATTAAATGCTGTAATTTATTTCTGGTTCGGAGTGTGCTTTGGTGTGGGACGAGAGTGGTCAGAACAGTAATCCTAAGGAGAGAGAGTGAGATATTTTTAGATTTGAGAAAATATGGCTAAGGAAGGATCTAATAGTAATTTCCAAGTACTTGGTAAAGGCCAGTGAAGGTCAAGACTTGTTCGCCATCATTGTGGAGTACGGAACACAAAAATCATGATCTTAAGGCAGATTGAAATTGAACGTTAGGAAAAGAACAGATCCAGGGGTAGGACCACCAACCAGGAAAGACAAAGATAATTTCCTTTCCTTTTCAAGCAGAAACTGGATGTCCATTTCTCGGGGATGCTTTAATTGGAATTCCAGCACTGAGCCCTTGATCAGACTTCATAAACTAAATGGTCCTTTCTAATCGAATTAAACGCTGTAATCTAATTGAGCGGCAGCCCTAATTTATTTCTATATAGCATGCAATAGTCCAGATTGGTCAAATGAAAATGGGCTATTGGGTATCATGTTTCTGTCTTCGTCTGAATCTGTTAACAAGGAAAGGAAGGCAGGATCTTCCTTTCCTGTGATTGCTGTCCCCATGATGTTGACAAAGTCCTTTCCATGCAGACAAACCTTATTCTTCCATTTATGAACCTTTAAGGTTTAAGATCCTATATCAATGGATAGGATTAACACGCACCCAATTTATATGTGCATTAATTCTTTCAGAGCTATCCCAAAATTGTATAAACGTCAGGAGCCATAATTAGGATCTGGTTCCTTTCATGCGACATGAAAGGAATGTATGTGCAAATCTCTATGCAATTTGACAAAAGTGGCAGAATCAGCACACTTCCAATTTGTTGTGTTTTGTTCTGTTTTTCCTATTGAAAGGACACCCACAGATCACGCTACACGGTGCTGGTGATTACCTTTAAAGCCCTACATGGCCTTGGACCTGGATATATGTGAAACCGCCTCCTGCTACATACCTCCCAACGGCCGATAAGAACTCATAGGCTAGGCCTCCTCTGAGTGCCGTCAACAATGCCGGCTGGCGACCACTCGGGGGAGAGCCTTTTCTGTAGTTGCTCCGGCTCTGTGGAACGATCTGCCCGCAGAGATCCGGACCCTTCCCACTCTCGCGGCCTTCCAAAAAGCCACCAAAACCTGGCTGTTCCGGCAGGCCTGGGGCTGTTGATCTATGAATTAGGTCCAGCCCCCAGCTAAGCCGAATGTATGTTGCGTTTTTTAAACTGTTTTCGTTTCTCCCCTATTTGTTATTTTATCTTATCTCGTATTTGTAAGCCGCCCGGAGTCCTACGGGATTGGGCGGCATATAAGCTTATTTAATTAATTAATTAATTAATTAAATTAATTAATTAAATAACTCTTTGTGACCTTCCTGGAATTGCCATCTCATCTCAAATTTCAGAAAAAGCTTTCTCTCACACCCTCTGAAATTCAGCTGGATGGAAAATCCAACCCAGTCTTATTGGTGGGCTTTACTTATCTTGGTGTTTTTTTTAAAAAAAAAAATGATGTTTTATATTCTACTTTGTACTTATCTTATTGGCATGAACTGCCTTACCCATTGCTTCCTAACAATGAAGATGACAAATAAATACGATGATTCCATTCAAAGGGAATTCAAAGTATACTTGTCCAGAGAGATGCAAAACTTTCCATCAATTTTAAAATGTAATAAAATTAATTTTGAGTTGGCTTGGGCACTAATACATTTTCAATCATACTGGCCTTGACAGGCCTAACTGACAGTAGTTAGAATGCAGTATTGCAGGGCTAACTCTGCCAACTGCCAGCAGTTTGATTCTCACTGGCTCCAGGTTGACTCAGCCTTCCATCCTTCCAAGATCGATAAAATGAGGACCCAGATTGTTGGGGGCAATATGGTAACTCTGTGAATCGCTTAGAGAGGGTTGTAAAGCACTGTGAAGCAGTATATAAGTCTAAATGCTAGCTAGTGCTAATGCTATCTTATCTGACAGTGGTAGTAGACCTACACTACCAGATTTGCCTTAACTTATTTATTTATTTATTTATTTATTAGACTTATATACCGCTTCATAGGGCTTTCAGCCCTCTCTAAGCGGTTTACAGAGTCAGCATATCGCCCCCACAGTCTCGGTCCTCATTTCACCCACCTCGGAAGGATGGAAGGCTGAGTCAACCTTGAACCGGTGAGATTTGAACCGCTGAACTGCAGATCACAGTCAGCTAAAGTAGCCTGCAGTACTGCACCCTAACCACTGCGCCACCTCGGCTCTTCTTCTAAGGGTTACTACCCTCACTTCCCCAATATCAAGATTGATTCTTCTGCTGTTTTAAGATGTGAGGCTTCAAATATGGGAATATATTTGCTTTCTGCTGCCTGCTTCATGCTCTTGCCATACGCATTGGGTTGACCTCTGTCAGACGAAAAATGTTGAATTTCACGGTCTGACCCAGCAAAATTCCTTCAATGATCTTATATTGTGGTGGCAATTTATGGCTCCTTCTTGGTAAGGCACTGGCATTTTAATGTTGACTTTTGCCACTGGCACAGAATCTGCGCACCAAGATCTGTGTGTCCTTGAATTGTAATAGGAGAATATAGTATAGCTTTCACAATCAATTTATAACTACAACATTGTTTCATGAGCTAAGATAAGCTGATCTTTACAGCAATTTATAACATACAAAGCAGGCAAATATTTTATGTGCGTAAACAAAAGATGATGTGTTTTTATTATATTTACAGTAAACATGGGCCGTGAAGAAAGAGAACATTCATATTTTATTTTTAGAAAATAAAGCATGACACCCCTATAATATAGTTGCTAAGCCTATAAACATCCTCAGTATGGCTCTTGCCAAAACCCTATTCGTGATATATAAAGGATGAACAGATTGCTTTTGGGATTTTTTTTGTCTGTGTGTATGTGTGTTTTGTTTTAAAGCCATTTTAAGAGCTGTTGAATTTCTCAGCTATTGTCTGGTGAATTTATGTCTCACTCATATGTTGGATTGTAAAGCCTTCAAGATCCAGATCTCGTGGGCATCTATAAATGGGATTTTCTCATCTGGCCTTGGAGCTCATGAACTTGAAATTGTGTAGGAGAAGTTGCACCTATAATACCTGCCTTTTTTTATAAAAAGAAGTTGTGTCACTGTTTAAAGCAGTGTTTCTCAACCTTGGCAACTTGAAGATGTCTGGACTTCAACTCCCAGAATTCCCCAGCCAGCAAATGCCTGTCAATATCAGTGGTGGGATTCAACCAATTCGCATCTATTCGGGAGAGGCAGGAAGGAAACATTCTGGTGTTGTTTCTAGCCTAATCTTTATTGCCTTGCTTGCAGAAACTGCCTCTCCGGTTGACCCTTATTACTTTGTAACAGCTAAGGTGAAGCGCCCATCGACGTCAACGATGTTGAGTTGGCCACGCCCACCCAGTCACATGACCACCAAGCCACACCTACCCAGATGGTCATTAGGGCAGAAAACCGGTCGTTAAATTATTTGAATGCTACCACTGGTCAATGTACACATTCTGTTGCAATTCATTAATGATTCTGAGTAAGTCCTTTACGTTATGAATTAATGAACATCCGTTGTGTTTTTGTACAAATCTGAGTATAAAATGATGCCATGAGGGTAAAGCTGAGGCAACAGACGAAACCACAAACTTGGAATTGGAGCGGAAATTGAAATTGAAAGAAGTGATTTTAGGAAACTCAATGCAAAACACCACGCAAAGAGAAACAATAATACGCTTTCAAATGACTGAATAATAATATAAAGTAACATAACACTTGGTGTTATTATATTGGGAATGTGTCCAACATTCTCGTTCTGAGTTCTGTGGATTAGAGTGGAGACAGTAAAGCTGAGAGAAAGAGAGAAATGCATAGATTTTTCATTCTTTCTATTTGCTGAAACTTGGGTTTAGTGCAGTGGTTAAGGCACCAGACTAGAAACTGCAATACTGTGAATTCTAGTCCTGTCTTTTTTTTTTTGAAATATTTTTTATTTCCATTTTCATAACATACACTCACATGTATACTATGCATAGCCAGTATCATATAGTATTAAATAATAATTACATCAGTTCCTCTTGTCAACAATGCCCAGAAAAATAAAAACCCATTATAGCTCTTCTGCTCTCCATACACCTCTTTCTTCTACCTCTCTCCAACTTTCTATCTTCCCTCCATCATCCTTTCCTACTCTACTTCCTCTCCCTTTCTACTGCTCCTCTCTCTACATTCCACTCCTCCTTATCCTCCTCATCTTCCCCCCTTACCCTCTCTCCTATCCTTCTCTTCCCATCTTTCTTCTCCCTTCTGTCTCCCACTCCTCCTCTCATTGGTGTATTTCCGCTTCATATCAATATGCTTAACATATCCTAGTTTTAAAGAAAAAATAATAATAATAATAATAATAGTAATGAAAATATAAGAGAAAACAGCATACACGTGGAGTCAAATTGCATTAAAATCTAACACGTCTCGTCAAACCTGATATATATCCCTCCCCCCCCCTCCCCTCTAGTCCTGTCTTATGCACAAAACCAGCTGAGTGATTTTGGGCCAGTCACTAAGAAGGAGACAATTGCAAACTACTTTTGAAATGTGGCCAAGAAAACTGAAGACACCCATTTAAGCCGTTGCCAGGAGTTAACACTGACTGAAAAGCACACATGCGCGACCTATCCACTCCCAAAACTATGACTATTATCCCTGTAAGTTTTCCAATGTTTTTCAGTGGACCTATAAACGCATTTCACTTCGCTATTGTGTAGAAATGCCATAAATGGGAACCCAAATGATTTCCCCAACCCCCACCCCCCATTCTCTTGATCAGATAAGAGTCTTTCCTTCCTTTGTGGAAACTAACAAGGCCTATCTTATTCAACACAGCTCAGGTCTCACCCATGTAGCTTCTACAACTCAGGAAAAGACATGGTAACACGCAGCTGGCCTTTCATGTGGGAAAAGATTGCACAGAAGCAAACATTTCCTTCCCCGTTCTCCAACTTGGCTTATCACGTAGCTGCATCCAACAGCTTTTTACTTCCAACAAGGTAGGGTAGGAGCAGTTCAAATTAACTTAAATTAAAAGAACACTACCTTTTCAAGAGTGAAATTCCTATTTGGCTGAAATGTCATAAATCGGAGACTATACTCTGAAAAGTACAGGTAGCAATAGCAATAGGAGTTAGACTTATATACCGCTTCATAGGGCTTTCAGCCCTCTCTAAGCGGTTTACAGAGTCAGCATATCGCCCCCACAGTCTGGGTCCTCATTTCACCCACCTCGGAAGGATGGAAGGCTGAGTCAACCTTGAGCCGGTGAGATTAGAACCGCTGAACTGCAGATAGCTATTGCTAATATGGACAGTAGGGTTGCCAATAAGGATGTAATCTTATGAAACTTCTTTTTTAAATTAAAAAGTAGTAGTTTGTGTGTATGTTCTTTTTACACACTTGATCTTGACCAACAAGATCGCACAGGTTGGGCCTCCTCCGGGTGCCGTCAACCGGACAATGCCGGCTGGCGACTCCCCGGGGGAGGGCCTTCTCTGTTGCTGCGCTGGCCCTGTGGAACAATCTACTTGTAGAGATCCGGACCCTTCCCACTCTCCTGGCCTTCCGTAAAGCCACCAAGACCTGGCTGTTCCGGCAGGCCTGGGGCTGTTGATTGATGTCCAGCCCCGCTTAGATGGAATGGATGGTGTGAATTTTAATATTGTATTTTTTACTTTTTATTTCTATTTTTTAAATTTTAAATTTTCTTTGTCTTGTTGTGAGCCGCCCAGAGTCCCAATGGGAGTGGGTGGCATACAAATTCTATTAAACTTGGAAACTTGAAATGTTTGAGGAAAAGTTGAGAAGAAATAAGAGGGAGGAGGAGGAGGAGGAGGAGGAGGAGGAGGAGGAGGAGGAGGAGGAGGAAGAAGGAGAAGGAGAAGGAGAAGGAGGAGGAGGAGGAGAAGGAAGATATCCATCCAGTTGTGTCCAAATCTTGGTGATTCTGTGGGCCAGGTCTCTCCATATCTACTGATCTTGCACTACCTCTTTAAGTTGTCCTATGCTCTGCCTGGTATCAGGTTTGATGATGTCCAGTCGCCGTGCTCTTCCACCAAATATGTTGTATGTGATCCTACTTGCCCATACTCCAGATCGCCTACATCATCTCTAACCAATCTAGGGCAGCCTGTTCAGAGTGGAAGAAGCTTCTTGGATGAGAAGGGAAATGCCTTCAAAGAAAAACCAGAAAGTCCAGTTGCTCCTTGAAAAAGCGTCTTGGGGACAACCAGGATCTGGATGATGGAGACAATAATATAAATACTAAATTGAGTGGGAATTGCATTTGGGTAAACATGATTCAGATTGCATTCTAGTGCATCTGGTTTTTTTTTCCGTTTGTTTGTTTGTATGGATGGTTAATTTTCAGTAGATTTAGGCTGTTGAGTTTGCAAATTTTGCAAAATGAAGTCCTGGCCTTTGAAGCATCCTAATATTAGCCCTTGGGTTCAGATTGGAAACCACTCTTTATTGGCGATCTTCCCACAGCCCTCGACCTGCCTGAGTACCAAAACCATCAATAAAACAAAAACAGCAGGAAATAGAATATTTATCTTCACTTGTGCTCAGCAGCCAAGTTCAAGTCAGCAGAAATGATGGGAAGCAGCAGGTGAGATATTTCCTTTCCTGTTTGGCCAGGTGGATGCAACTACTTGTCAGAGCTGCTAATTCCCTGGGTGCAGTTTCCATCCCAAAGGATTCCTATCTTGTTATTAGTTTCTGATTAATTTGCCCCATTTGTTATTAATGCACCAGGAAGCATCATTTCACCCAGAGAGGACTGGGCTG
Source organism: Thamnophis elegans (assembly GCF_009769535.1). Classification (NCBI taxonomy): domain Eukaryota; kingdom Metazoa; phylum Chordata; class Lepidosauria; order Squamata; family Natricidae; genus Thamnophis; species Thamnophis elegans. The sequence continues at coordinate 2,107,714 of NC_045548.1, forward strand.
TCATCATAATAAAAGTCACCTTCTCCCAAAAAAAAAAAAAAAAGAACATGCTTGGGAAATATCCTGTTTGAAAGAAAAACTCCAGTGGAATGTGCACTTCGTACCCCTGGCGAGGGAGAAAAGCATCTGTCCATAGTCTCCCATAGTAAGGTACGTAGAGGTTATTCTTTCTCTGCAATCTCTGGCTAAATCTTGGTCATTATTTAGCAATAGCAATAGCAGTTAGACTTCTATACCGCTTCATAGGGCTTTCAGCCCTCTCGAAGCGGTTTACAGAATCAGCATATTGCCCCCAACAACAATCCGGGTCCTCATTTTACCCACCTCGGAAGGATGGAAGGATGAGTCAACCCTGAGCCGGTGAGATTTGAACAGCCGAACTGCAGAACTGCAGTCAGCTGAAGTAGCCTGCAGTGCTGCATTTAACCACTGCGCCACCTCGGCTCTGATAAGTACAGGATTAGACCAGTGTCCACGTAGGATCAGACCAGTGGTGAAATTCAATTTATTTTGCTACCAGTTCTGTGGGTGTGGCTTGGTGGGCATGGTGTAGCTTAGTGGGTGTGGCTTGGTGGGCATGGCAGGGGAAGGATACTGCAAAATCTCCATTCCCACCCTATTCTGGGGCCAGCCAGAGATGGCATTTGCCAGTTCTCCGAACTACTCAAAATTCCTGCTACCAGTTCTCCAAACTACTCAAAATTTCCGCTACTGGTTCTCCAAACTACTCAAAATTTCCGCTACTGGTTCTCCAAACTACTCAAAATTTCTGCTACTGGTTCTCCAGAACCTGTCAGAACCTGCTGGATTTCACCCCTGGATCGGACCATGTCTACCATCTTAAGGCAGCTCCTAAGACAGTGTTTCTCAACCTTGTCAACTTGAAGATGTCTGGACTTCAACTCCCAGCATTCGCTGGCTGGGGAATTCTGGGAGTTGAAGTCCAGACACCTTCAAGTTGACAAGGTTGAGAAACACTGTCCTAAGATGAATGACAATGTTACACTCTTCTAAACTCTCTACAATGGGAAGCTAACTCTGTGAGTCGTCATTTTAATTTCCCAAAGTACCTATCAGCTGATATAACCTATGGTTCAGGAGACAGAATTATAATTTATAACATCTCTTACTCTTGGCTATGGGGGAACAGTGTCATCTGAAGGGCATATGTCCCCATCCTGCTAGGACAGAAGATTTTTAACTAGGACAAAAGAATTCCCCGCAAACCTCTATAGGGAATCATATATTTTGGCTCAGATTTTCCAAACTCGTTACAGAACATCAATGTGTCCTTTCTGAACTTCCCCAATGTATGCTTACAGCTTGAGTTCTTTCCTTGCACATTTTCACAACAAATTAACTGCTAAAACAGGACCAAACCAGCATGTAGAACGATCAGTAAGAAATCAGCCTGGCTTGTTCAGATTTCAGGCCAGTGAACTAAGATGATTAGCACCAAAAGACAAGATTGAAGCCATCAGACTCTTAGAAAGATTGGGAATGTTTTTTGTGCATTGAGAAAATCCCAGTGGTTGTTCCCATTGTTTTAATCCTAAGGGACTTCTGTTGCTATCATCACATTGACTTTAAGCCAAGAAAAGGGGCACAAAGACAAGAGGGTTTTTTTTAACAGCATCTGCATGTGCTTAGGCAAAATCGCTTAAAAAAAAAATTGCAAACATGTTTTTGTAAATAGGGAAGCAAACTGGTAAACAATAAGAGTTTGGCAATCTGGTGTCCTGATATTTTGGGTGTCAACTCTTATCAGACCAAACCAGCACAACCAAAAGAAATGGATTAGGGGAGTTGCACTTTATTAATTAATTAACTGTTTATTAAACTTGTTACGTGCTTTGAATTACTACAGATCTCAAACTGGGTTAAAAGCATAACATACAAGCAATAGAGCAGTGTTTCTCAACCTTGGCCACTTGAAGATGTCTGGACTTCAACTCCCAGAATTCCCCAGCCAGCAATTCGCTGGCTGCAGATTGCTCAGCTCAAGTCCAGATAAAAACTCCATATTCCTTTCAACCAGAATCTGTATTCTATTACCAGGCTCCAACAACCAAATCAATTGTTTTGGGATGTGCCCAATACAGAGAACCAAAATACTTTGGCATATCAAATGTAAACCATTTCTTCTTTTATAATGTATGGCATACTTTCATTTTTAAAACCAACAAAACATATTGCTCTGTTCCCACTCATCTCAGTGTAGCATTTTTCTTCTTTCATGTTAGTTGTACTTAATAATCTTCTAAATTAGATGTGCTTTTTTAATTTAGAGCAGGATGTGATTCACAGTTAGGTAGATGAAATTCCAGATACCTCTGTGCTGTCTTTCGATTAAAAGTGGGGCAGCTGCATATACTCTGTTAGCCCTAACAGTTGGTCAACAGGCCTGCATTTCTCCTGAAGATTCACTCCCAAGCTATACAAAGATGTATAGAATTTGTTGTTCAGTTGCTAAATTGTGCCCGACTCTTTGTGATCCCATGGACTATAGTATACCAGGGGGCCCCTGTTCTCTACTGTCTCCCAGAGTTTGCCAAAAATAATGTTCATTGCATCAATTACACCAGGGGTGTCAAACTCACAGCCCATGGGCCAGGTGCATAACACACTGGCCAGGCCCACGCCCAGTTTAACAAAGGGAGGAGGAAGTCACAATATGTCACGTGATGCCACCATGACGATGTGAGTTTGACACCCTTGAATTACCCTAATCCAACCATCTCATCCTCTGCTGCCCCCTTCCCCTTCTACCTTCCATCCTTCCCAACATTTTCTAACCAGTCCTCCCTTCTTATTTGCTTGCCAAACGATATGGATTTCAGCTTCCATATCTGCCCTTCCAAAGAACATTCAGGGTTGTCTTTTTTTTTTAAATTTAAGATTGACTGATTTGATCTCCCTTGCAGTCCAAGGGACTCTCAAGAGTCTATATTCAAGCATTCGGTGGAATATGCATACTGTGTTGATGTCAGTGTATAATCAGATGTCAGTTAAACATGTATATAGTAGATTAGCTGAACCACTGGGTATCATAATTAGATTCAGTTTATGCTGTGCAGGAGATCATTGATATGGGCAGGAAGTAGTTTTCAGTGTGCAACGGCACACGACAAAATCAGTCTAGAGAAGCACATCACTTTCCAAACTAATTAGTGGTGCACATAATGTCTTTGGAGGAAATCAGAAAGAAACTTGCATATGCTTTCATAATTGACTTTCCACTCTCTTCATTGCCAATACTCCTATGTGTATTGTTGAAAGGGGGGAGAAAAAAAATCCTCATCAGAATAATGATGATGCATTTTCCCATCTTGCTAACCGTGATTATGCTTGAAAAAACATAGGCAGTAAATCTGGACTTGCATATGTGCCTTTGCATCCCCCCAAGTATTAGCGCATAAAAGAAGCCATGGGCATCTGAAAAAATGTAATAGTCTAACACTAGATGTGGGGGCGGTGCAAATGCTTTATATATTACTGTAGTATTTATAACACCATTTTTCATAGGTCTGCCTTTTATGCATTTTTCCCCAGTTCATTTCACAGGTTTAGGAAATTAATTACTTTTTTAGATTTTGGTTCCCAGGGAGAAGCTTTCCAAAGATAGATTAAAGGCACAAACATAAGATTTTCCTCCACTTGGTAGCATCTAAACATATATTAGAATTACCAGAACTCCAAGCAAGTATGTATTTCTAAAACATTTCTATTGCTATGGAACTTGTAGGGCAACTATTTTGTGCCTAAAATATTTTTCTTTCTGAATCAGAAACCAAGTTTTCCCCGATAAGCCCAATTCATATATTCATTCATGCTTTTATCTCTCCCAGCTCAGGGCGGCCCCCAACAATCTTATACATTTTCTAATTAAAGGAAGTATAATGAAGTTAAGTCTTCTCCTGGCGATTTTCCCATTGGTATTATTATCTTACTTTAAAAACAGGAGAGTAGAACAATATGAAGAGAACAATAATCTTAAAAGTGTCGTTCCACAGCAGAGAAAAGGAGTGAATAATGGACTAGGCAGAAAAAGGATTGATTTTTCCATCTATTACATGTCAGACAATTTGAAAGCAAAAGGGTATTGCCACTTTATTCACAATTTGTGACTAGAAATTACGCAGTTATGTACCAGAATTTGTTAACAAGAGATCCGAGGCTTAATACTTTCCACAAAGACAACACCATTCAGATATCTAAAATTGAATAACCTTCTGCATTATTCCCAATTACTTGTACAGTGGATGGATGGATGGATGGATGGATGGATGGATGGATGGATGGATGGATGGATGGATGATGTATCATCATGTTAACAATGACCACATAGACTTTCTCTAGATTGATCTTCCCTGATCTGGCCTTTCTGCTTTCCCAATGGTGCACCCATTGCCTCTGTAATTGAGTCCATCCCACTGCCGATTGTCCTCTTTTCTTCAATCATTCCTGGCATTATATTCTTCTTCTTAAGACAGAAACGTTTTCTCCTGATGTGTCCTAAATTTGATCATTTAAGGCTGGTTATTTGTGTCTCAAGAGAGAAGTCTGGATTGATTTCTTTTATGATCCATGTGTTTTCTTGGCTGTCCATGGTATTCTTGAAGACTCATGTCTTACCTCTATTATAACATAACTATTAAATTCCTCATCCAAACATTATTCTTATATCAGACGTTGCTACCTGTTGTTGGTAAATGTGTTGTAACGCAAACAGTCACAAGGAAAAAACAGACATCATCTTTAGGACTCAAGTTTGGAGGTAGTGTCTGAAGGTCAAAAAGCGGGGAACATTTTTGCTTTTGAATGTTTGGCGAAAATTAATCGATTCATCTCACCTAAAGCTTAAGGCAAGGATGGTGCGAGTGAATTTAAAACGCAGCAATGTGCTGCAATTTAATTTCAATATCCCCAGCCAGTTTGGTTCAGTGGTTAAGGCACCAGATTAAAAACTGGGAGATTGTGATTTCTAGTTCCACTTTAGGCAGATAGCCCACTGGGTGACCTTGGACCAGCATTCTCTCTCTCAGCCCTAGGAAAAAGGCAAGGAACCCATTTCCAAAATCTTGCCAAGAAAATTCTAGAAACGTAAGCAGGAATCACTACAAAAAAGCAATATACGTTTTATTCATTGTTATTGTTATATTGACTACAATGCCATCTAGATTAAGCTTTTTTGTTCTATTTAAGCTTGAATACGGCTTCCCACCAGATCCTGGTGGCTGCTAAAAATAGTGGTTCTTCTATAAAACTTGAAATGGGAAGGTCTTAATACAACCTCTTATCTCCCCATTTCTTCTAGACAATTGTTAGTGTATCTGAGCCATTAAGGTAGTCTTTGATTTACAACCATTTCCTTAGTGGACATTTGAAGTTATAATGACACTGAAAAAGTGACTTATAACTGATCCTCACACTTATGAAATCACAGCCTCCCTCATGATCACGTGATCAGAATTTGAGTGCTTGGTAATCACAATTGTTTACAACAGTTGCAGGAGATATGGAAGCATAGCCAGCCGAACGAAATAGACTGAAAAATAGCTTTTATCCGTGGGCTGTCAAGACTTCTGAACGCAATATAACACCACAATTAGATTTAATATGACAGACTTGCAGGGAAAGTGCAACGTGGAACATGTTCATACTGATGTAATATATAATATAATGTCACATACATATAGGCATATGGGAATGTGTGTTACTTATTACTTATTTGGGTTTAGGAATTCTATTTCTTTCATTTATTGAGTTATTGAGATGTATTTTGTGTTTTTTTGGGGGGGCTACACCAAGGGGGGGCTCATTCAATTTCATTGTACACATGTTGTGCATTGACAATAAAGGTTTGGTTTGATTTGATTTGATTTGAACCTGGGCTGCTCAGAATTATCCTGTAATTCCATATCCAAACATTATTCTGATACAGATTTTGCTACCTGTTGTTGGCAAATGTGTTGTAACATGAACAGTCTCAAGGAGAAAATAAACACCATCTTGAATGGATTCAAGTTTGGAGGTAGCGCCTGAAGGTCAAAATGTGGGAAACATTTTTGCTTTTGAACGTTATGCAAAAAGTTCATTGATCCATCTCACCTCGAGCTTAAGGCAACGAGGGTACAAATTAAAATGAAGCAGTATGCTACAGTCTAGTTTCAATATCCAGTTTGGTTTAGTGGTTAAGGCACCAGATTAAAAACACAGAGATTGTGATTTCTACTTCAGACACAAAGCCAGCTGGCCAATAAAATTGATAATAATTTTTTTTTAAAGGCAGTGTGGAAACTGGATATGCTCAACCACTATGTGATTCACTTAACAAGCACAACAAGCAGGGCAAAACAATGTTGTAAAACTGAGCACCAATGATTTTTACCATCATTCTTGCTTGGCAATGGAAATCCTAGTCTCAATTGTGATCATAAATTGAGGATTACTTGTAATGTGTTACTCAGGTCAAACAACTTTTGTGCTCTTTGGCTCAAAGTACCCTTCACAGAAGAAATCCAGATTAGGAATAGAATGCTAAAAGTTTGAAAATTCTTCTATATGTTTTTCCTTTAATGCAAGGAATCTGGAGCCCTTTCGCAATAGCATGCTTTTGGATATCTTCATAAGTTCAGTTTCCTTGCTCCACTAGCTTAGATTCTATTAATAAAAATGCATACACTGGAAGTGTCATCCTGCTGCATAGCAAAACATCAGCCTTGGGCATAATCTGTATTACTAGCAATGCTTCTGGGTCATACATAGTTCCCGGAGCATATTTAGAAACTATTCAAGATTCTGTTCTTTTCCTCAAGTAGGAAAAGGCGTGCTATTACTGTATTGCTTTCTTGGTTTGCCAGCTACAGGAGACTTGAAAACTGTTAAGAGGGGAATTCCTAGGCTGAGTTTTACTAATCAATTAAGGCAGAATCTTTCTGAAACATTTTCTTCCACATCTCTCACATCTTGGTAACGAAGGAGACGCCAGTGCCTTAAAAAACCAGGATTAACATATCCGGATAGTGGAAAGCTTCTGAAGAGAAGACCCCAAGACAAGGGCCGAGGTGGCGCAGTGGTTAGGGTGCAGTACTGCAGGCGACTTCAGCTGACTCTTATCTGCAGTTCGGCGGTTCAAATCTCACCGGCTCAAGGTTGACTCAGCCTTCCATCCTTCCGAGGTGGGTGAAATGAGGACCCAGACTGTGGGGGCGATATGCTGACTCTGTAAACCGCTTAGAGGTGATGTTTTTAAATTGTTTCCTTTATTTTTTATTAATTTCTCTTCTTTTCTCTTTGTAAGCCACCCGGAGTCCTTCAAGATTGGGCAGCCTATAAATTTACTAAATAAATAAATAAATAAATAAATTCCTTCTTCCCATTATAGATTATATTGGAATAACCAAACAGAAAGAACTGAAATGATGAAGTAGAGAATAAGAGACTTGAAGCCTAGAAACGCCTTGAGCTCCACGAAACTGGGGGGGGGGGAAGATTGACATGAGTAGTAGTTCTTATGGGAATAGAAAGTGCTCCACAGAGTCCCCACTGTTTTAAAGCTTGAGATGTTCAGCAAGAACACCTGTACCTCAGCAAGAAGGAGGGACATACTGCTTTTTGAAAGGTGAGAATCACCAAAGAGCGTAAGGTTGGGCCATATCCATGGGAACTAAGTCCAAGATTCTATTCAATTCTTTTTTATTATTATTATTATATGTCATACTTTTAATATTAATGTTGAAATAGTTTTACAAAGTAACTCCATTATTTCTTTAAATGTAAATATGATCATTATTTCACATATTATTTGTAAATATGTTTTTTATTTTTCATTTTCGTACAGTCACATATATACTGTGCAGAACCGGAGCCATATAACATTAAACAATAAACACAGCCATTCCTCTTGTCAATAATACCCCCAAAAATAGAAACCCCATGTACCTCTTCGACCCTCCATACAGGGGGTCGATTCTATTAAATTCTGAAAGTGAACTTATGTTAGTTCGCCTCTTCAAGAAAGTGACTTGATGCAGAAACACCTTATCTATGATAATAATAAGGGTCACCCCAGTTACTGTAAGTATTGGGAGGTGGTACCTTAACTGTCCTCTAGATTGATAGCTGTCACTGGTTAGAGAAGAGGACTGGATTATTGCATCACCGTGCAGCAATCCTGCCTTTGTCAGTTTGATTTCCCCCCCTCCCCCTTGTAATGTACTGCAGGCATTGCTGAGCCAATGTGAAGGTTTACGAAAAGGGGATGAAAGGATGAATTGGAAGAAGTCCAAGATTACCCAAACTGTGCAATTCTCAATCTATGCCAAAGGATGAACAGCAATCTCAGGAGTGCCAAGAAAATACTACAGTAATCCAGGTGAGACACCAATAGAGCATGAATTAATCGCTTAGCAACAGTAAGGAATGATTAAATACCAAATACAAGTTGAAGATGCTTGTAATATTATTGATGAAAGCCTTTAAAGATTCTTTCTTATCAAGAACGTCCAGATTTTCCTCTACAAGAGAAATAAAATAGCAAGTGCCCTGAAAACTGCAAGAAATGACAGAAAAAAAGGATCATCGGAATAGGAAATAGTAAGTTGAGTCTCATCCAAATTTAAGGTGATAGGTGATGATTTAATTTAAGGTGAACATATCCAGCTGGAAACCCCAACAAGACAAAATGGGAAATTCACATTGTATAATCCAAGAGAGTAGAACAATATATGCAGGTAAATAGTAAGGTAAAGGTTCCTCTCGCACATATGTGCTAGTTGTTCCTGACTCTAGGGGGCGGTGTGTTGTCATATAACTCCTTGTGTAGGTGTGGGTCACCCATGGCCTAGTGCATAACAGGGCATGCGCAGCCACGCTGAACCACATGGGAAAAAACAAACTCCTAAAGAACATAACATCCTGATAGTTCACTCTAGATGTGCCTTACCCAACGACGTCCAGGATTTGACCATATATAGACAGAACTTCCCTGAGCAGTAGATTAGCAATTGTCGTTTGACACACTGTCTTAAATCACATGCTGACTGCTCCTCCTGCCTTTGTCCCGTCTCAATAAAAGGGGCTCCCAGACCCCAATCTGGGTCGCCTCATCCCGAGAAAGCTCGTGTCCGTGTCTTTTCTCAACATTGGCTTCATGAGCGAACCACGGGTACATCACATTTGGTAGCAGAGGATGGTTACTTCGCAGCGGTGCTCATCTCTGTTTCAAAGCCGAAGTGCCAGGGCTGTCCGAAGACGTCTCCGTGGTCATGTGGATGGCATGACTAAACCCTAAGGTGCATGGAACTCCGTTACCTTCCCACCAAAGATGATTCCTAATTTTTCTACTTGCATTTTTACGTGCTTTCAAACTGCTAGGTTGGCAGAAGCTGGGACAAGTAACGGGAGCTCACTCTGTTATGTGGCACTAGGGATTCAAACCACTGAACTGCCAAGCTTTCTGATCGACAAGCTCAGTGTCTTAGCTACTGAGCCACCGCATCCTTTACATGCAGATAAATATGTCAAGATAAATACGATAGTTAAATGGAAAATGAAGAGAATCCAAAGAGAAAGTATATGGAATAAACAGAAGGAGGTAAAAATGAAGACAGGGAGTCCTGGACTTGCCACAGTTCATTTATTGAGCATTTGAAGTTACAATGGCCCTGAAAAAAAGGGACTTATGACCATTTTTCACACTTATGACCATTACAGCATCTCCACGGTTATGTTATTTACATTTGGATGCTTAACAACTGGCTCATATTTATGACGGTTGCAGTGATCCAGGGTCATGTGATCATCTTTTGCAACCTTCTGACAAGCAAAGTCAATGGGAAGTCAGATTTATTTATTTATTTATTTATTTATAAAATTTATATACCGTCCAATCCCGAAGGACTTCCAGATTCACTTCACAAGCATGTTACTAATTTAACAACTGCAGTGATTCACTTAGCAAATGTGGCAAGACAAAGTGGTAAAATGTGGCAAAATTCACTTAACAAGTTTCTCACTTAGCAACCTAAATTCTGGCCTCCATTGTAGTCATTAGTGGAGCACTACCTTTAGTAAGACGTAACAGTCAGACCTGGGGAATGGCCACAGATAATGGGAAGGGCTGAGAACAGAAAGACTTCCAGAGCCGAGGTGGCGCAGTGGTTAGGGTGCAATACTGCAGGCTACTTCAGCTGACTGCAGTTCTGCAGTTTGGCGGTTCAAATCTCACCGGCTGAAGGTTGACTCAGCCTTCCATCCTTCCGAGGTGGGTAAAATGAGGACCCGGATTGTTGTTGGGGGCGATATGCTGACTCTGTAAACTGCTTAGAGAGGGCTGAAAGCCCTATGTAGCGGTATATAAGTCTAACTGCTATTGCTACTGCTATATACAGTAATTGAAAGTAGGGGCGTGCATAAATGCACCAGCGTGCCTAACATTCCTGTCCTAATGTCCCCATTTATTGGTACCCATTTCCTGTGTTCTTATTCAGGTTTATTCTTATTCCTGTTATCTTGTACGTGAGTGACAAACTAAATAAGTAAATAAAATAAAATAAATAAAAATGAATGATGAAACAGATAAGAACCAATGAAAGTTGTTATCAGCCACACTTTTAAGAAGTGGGGGGAGGGGGGGACAGAATTCGATAATGAAGGTCATCGAATGCCATGGACAAATCCAGCCGTGCCAATACTGAAGAAGCATGGCTAGGATTGGTCACCAGCAAATCATTAATAATCAAGGTAAGTGTCACCCCTGTCAAATGAACTATACAGAAACTTGACAAATGTGTACTCGTGAAAAAGAAACTTAGATCAACTCAACCAACAATCTTTGAGAAAACCCATAAAACAGACACTGGGTAAAATTAAGCAAACTAAAACATCCTCAGAGAACTTTTTATACAAGAAGAAAATAGCAGGCATATTTCAACGTCTAGGAAAACAGCTACTTTAGGGTGAAAATTGATTAATCCAATTAAAAATGACAAAAAAAATAAAGAAATATGTAGAGAAGAAAAAGGCACATTGCTCAAAGAGCCTCTGAAACTGATGCTCCTTTACATGGAAAAAATTAATAACTGGAGGAAAAATGGCTACAAATAATGAAGACAATATTAGTGACTTGCTGACTAAGTCTGGTCAAACGGTTCCACCACAAAACCGCGGTAGACTAAAGCGCGCTCGACGAAAGCGCGTACGTGACGTCATCACAGCGCGACGAAAACAGCACGCTGTGAGCGGTAAACTTAAAATTAACACGTAAATCTAAACCTAACCCCCCCAAACCTAACCCTAAACCTAACCCTAAGCCTAACCCTTAACCTAACCCTAAACCTAACCCTATACCTAACCCTTAACCTAATGCTAAACCTAACGCTAACCCTTAACCTAACCCTAAACCTAACCCTAACGCTTAACGTAACCCTAAACCTAACCCTAACCCTAACCCTAACCCTTACCTTTATGTGAATCGGCTTGCTTTAAAAGCGCTTTTTAAAGCGCCTTTTTCTCCGCGGTCGTATTTGTCGCGCTGCTGATGACGTCAGGTATGCGCTTTAATTGGGCGCGCTTTAGTGGACCGCGGTTTTGACGGGTCACGGGTCAAACTAGGAACTGGCTAGAAACTGAAGTCTAGAAGGATTGTTTCAATTTTAGATAAGAAGCCTTTTCCAAAGCCCTCGGGTGTTTTCTCTCTATTTGCCAGATAGGAAAAGAATGTGCAACTTCAAATTCTAATTATCATGGTAGACTTTTAAGGATTCTGTATGAAACTTGCCATTTCACTACATGTCCATTCATTCATTTCAAATTCACGATGGCTTCCCAATTCTTTCTGGGAACACTGAATAACATTCTGAGAACTTCTGACATATTGAACCAATGCTATCACCAGGAAATGATTTATGGCTCGGAGCATTGAGTCATTTTTCCTGATGCTAAGGTCTGGAGGAAAAGGTGAAAAAAATAAAATGAAAAGAGGAAGGCTGTGAAATCCAGTGTGCCTCATACTAGGCAATAAATGTGTTACACACTTCATTTTATCAAGGCAAGCCAACTATCTTTTGGTTCTGTTCCCACTGAACACAATGCCACAACGATATTATGCTTAGAGCCCATGACACCAATCTCAAGCTTTTGTCTTCAAGGTTTTTTAAATTTTATTTTTATTGGATTCTTTTACAGGGCTAAAAACATTACTTTTTTTAAAAAAAAAAGTAATGTAAAACATAAAATAAGAAAAAGAAAAGCATTTCTATAAAGAAAGGGCTTCCAATGTTCTTTATAGCAGTTATAAATTCTGTAAAGATGCTATATTTCATCCTTTCCCCATATATAGTTATGTTGTGACTTCATTCTTTCCATATTCTACCTTAATAATCAAAATCATAAATCACAGGCTCATTTTTTTTCTATTTTCAGCAAAAAGCCCGCAAGGATTTTCAGGGGGTACCAGATGCAGCTGTCACCTCTTTTCTCTAATTAAGGAAGTCAATTTTATTATCTCTACAAATTCAGTTATGTTCACCAACCAATCCTTCGTTGTGGGTATTTCAGACTGTTTCCATCTTTGTACATATAACCATCTTGCTGCCGTTACCATGTTAAAACAACAATATTCCATGTAAGTCTTTTCTAGTTGTCTATCATGAATCCCAACTAAAAAATTGTTGTGTACATTTGAACTGCAACTTCCCAGTTGCTGTTGTTTTGCAAGGCCTCCAAGCATGATAAAATGGTCCTTCTTATTTCCACATTTCCAACATAAGTTTTAAGTACCTTTATACAGAAAGTTTTTCTGGTATCACATAATCAATTGTATGTAATCTTACAAAAAATGTCTTTTAAATTGTAACATAGTGTGAACTTCAGTCCCTTCAACCATATATAAGCCCATTGATCCATCTGTATAACCAAAGTTGTTAGTCTATTTGTCTTTAACTTTCCTTCTTTCATTTCTTCAGTAAAAACTTATATGGTTTAGTAATTGCAGGGTCATCATTTGCACATAATTCAGTTTCAAATTCTGTCTTATGTGTTCAATTGCAAATGTCCTTTTGGCTACTTTAAATCTCTCTCCAAATTACATATGAAACCATTGGAAACTAAATCTCTCCATGGGCAATTGCTGTTTTGACTTCATCTTATATTTTCCATGTTCTTGTTCTAAGCACTCTCAAGATAACATTGATTTCTCTTTCCCTGCTATTTCTTTTCTATAAAATGCTTCTTGTGCTGAAATCCACAAAGGTGTTTTACAGGCACGGACTGCGTTTGTATCAGAGGTGGGTTCCTACCAGTTCGCACCAGTTCGGTAGAACCGGTTCATCAAATCTACCGAACCGGTTAGAAGAGATTCCTCCAGAAAGCAGGCCACACCTACAGAAGAGGTTCCAAAATTTTTTGAAACCCACCACTGACACACACACACACACACAGAGAGAGAGAGAGAAAGAGAAAGAGAAAGAAAGAAAAAAGAAAGAAAAAGTGAGAGAGAGATGAAAGAAAAAAAGGAAAAAGGGACAGAGAGACAAAAGGAAGGAAAGAGAGAGAGAGAGACAGAGAGAGAGAGAGAGCGAAACAGAGACAGAGAGAGAGAAAGAAAGAAAACACATGGCCGGCAAGCCACTCCCACCAAGTCACATGGCCAGCAAGCCATTCCCACAAAGGAGGCCACGCCCACAGAGTAGGTTCGAAAATTTTTTGAAACCCACCACTGGTTTGTATCTATTCCATATAGATGTTATGGAATTAGATCTATATGGAATATAGTGTTATTGCTGGTTCGCTCACTGCGTGCACATGCACAGTTCAATAGAAATTGTTCTGTGCATGCGCAGAACTCAAAAACAAGATGGCGGCGGCAGCTGCAGTGACCGGGGAACCGGTTCAGAGGTATGGCCAGACTGGGCCGCTGCTGGTTCTGTGACCCAGGCCGGCATACCACTACCGGTTTGGCTGAACTGGGATGAACCAGTAGGAACCCACCTCTGAGTATGGCACTGCTAACATAATTATATTTAAAAATCCACATTGCCCTTAACTTTATTGCACCCCCAAAAATAATGCCATCCAAATCTTAGATCATGCTTTTCTAGTTCTAAAATTCTCATTTCTCAAGGACTTGTCTCCAGATTTTCTAGTCATTGCCCTAGACAGCTCTGCTCATACTTTGCACTAAATGATAATTTAGTCTCGTTGATTTCATTTTAGTTTCGTGTCTTTCTGCTCCTAGTTGTAGAAGTTAGCATGAGGTGGGAATCCTGTGGTTAGCACTTAGCTGTAATAACCCTATAAGGTTTGGCAACTAAATGTATGAAGACTCTTAATCCAGGAGCTAATACACAAATTAAATAATGCTACATAATCTGGTTGCAGTGTGGGTACCAACTCTTATGGGGGGATCCGGTAATTTGTAGATTATTCTATAGCTCAATTTCCTCACTTGCTGTGTTAATGATGAACACCAAATGTTAACTGTGCCTTAGGTAAATAAATAATTTCTTTCTCTTCTTCTTTTCCATAATCTTTTTTCCATAAATGGAGTTGATTAAACAGGGTTGCATACATTCCTTTTTCCTAAATAGTACTCCAACCATCCAATGAGTTTTAATTTATGAGGTTAATAATAATTAGTATATCCCATTTAAGGTTTATGTGGAACATGCTTTTTATAAAGAGCTTGTTGGCTAATTGGCATATACAGTATATGATATCATGGGGTTTTTTAGCTTTTTTCATCCTGCCTGTATTATTTTTATAAACAAATAAAGACACCATGCATATCTATACTTCTCTGTCATATTTTCCACAAAACAATCCTGTGAGGAGAATTTGGTTGAGAAAGACTGACTCAATCACCCAGGTGACTTTTAAGGCAGGATTCGAACTCAGTCTCCTGGTGTCTAGCCTTATGCTTTAACCACTATATAAAACTTGCCCTTTTTTTCCTATTTTTTTGTATTTTGCAAATAGCACGGCAGATAGGTAAGATAAATGCATCCATTTAGTGCTGTATCCAAAGCTGATTTTCTTGGCTTTGAATGATTACTTTTCAAAGACTTATCACAATTCCAACAATATCTTTGTTTTTACTTCCTTGGTCTACAATGCAACAGAATGGAGTGCAGTAACGAACTGTTAATCATTGCTATGTGCGTACTTTACCAGATATCCAGAGGTATTTAAAAATAAAACCTAAATGCTTTAGTGGATATTTAAAAATAATATCTAAATGACTATTATAGTAGTTAAAAGTCTAACCCGTGTAAATATTTATTTTTAATCAATGCAGACATCTTCCGATTCAAACTCACTTTGGAATTAGGTTCTTTATCATTCTAAAATTGCTTTGAAGTATTTCCATCCTAGGGAGATCTCAAAGATACGAAATAGCCCTTTTATTGTCCATTGTAACAATGACAGACTCAAAGCACAAATTACAAACCAAGAAAGCTATTTAAAAAATCCTACCGTGTACCCTGCAAAACTTTAAGTGTGGTTTTTAAAGCATTCCCATGAAAATGAGGAGGATTTAAAAGTATTTAATTTGGGGTGGAATAAAACTGAAAACAAATTAATTAGGAAAAAATGCTCCAAGAGAGTATGCTATTATAAGAAAGTCAAGTAAAAAAACAAATTAATTAGGAAAAAATGCTCCAAGAGAGTATGCTATTATAAGAAAATCAAGTAAGAAGCTTGAGATTTATGGGTGGAAAGATGTCATGCGAGTATTTAGGACACAAGTTAGGAAAATATTGTTACATCTTATCCCGCCGATTTCCATCATGTCCCTTCCACTGGAATCAGTGCACGTAAAGGGTCACTTAATAATGAGAAGAAATTCCAATGTGCAGAGTGAAATCTTAGATATCAAAATTACTGAGCTGAATTTTTTTTAAACAGCATTTCATATTTTTGTACATGTATTTTACATTTATATGCGTTTGGCTCGTGTGGATTATTGTTATACAGCTTTTGTAAGCCCTTAGCGTTGCCTGATTGAACGGCATAAATAAATAAAGAATGAGCACATTTGATTGCATCCCAGAATGCTTTTCTTCCGCCAGTTAAAAACCCATCTCAGGAGGGAGGAATGTTTGGAACAGGCTTTAATTAGTCTTATTTATTTCAATGGGAGATTATTATGCGTGTGCATAATCCTTCCTTTGGCATCATCGCTGGGACTTGAAAGCACGGCTGAATGCCATCTGTGCAAAATTTGCCACAGCACTTTCAGGAGAATGCAGGAGCCATTTCCTCAGACACAAGGGCCTAAGATCACAATTTGCAGCTAAAATGCAGTGACAATAATCCAGCCAAAAAATGTTAAATTTAAGGAAAGCCCTGGGGTTCCTTCCTACCTGCAGATCATTCCTCGTGTGTTGCCTTTGTGAAGCAACAAATGGGCTTGCCACCTCTATGCTTAGTCAACGCTTCCTAAATAAAGTTACTTTGGCAGGAAATGACCATGTCTGGTTCAACCACAACGCAATTTAAACTTAACAATCACAGATGTCCACTTATCCACAAGGTGGAGTTTAAAACAAGATTTATGTTTACTTGCTTTCGCTTCTTGCTTCTGTGGTTTTCTATCATTCAGAGCCATTTCAGCGGCAGAGATTTCCTCACAATGACAAAACACACACCAGACATCACTATTACCAGGCGAACCGGTAGTTGTGATGGCAGGAGGCTCCGCCCACCTGCCCAGATGTCATCACACTCTGCGCATGCGCATAAGCCCCGACCATGAGTGAAGCGAGCACGTGAGCATTCCCGGTTCCGAACGGGTAGCGAAGTTTAGAGCGTTTCATCCCTACACTGTGATAACATTTGAGAAAACACTAGAAAAGAGTTAGCGCCAGTGTGGATGGAAGGGAGCTGCAGAAGCCGTTATATCTGGATATGAGAAAGTCACATTTACATCTGATTAAATAGTAGATATTCCACTCCTGAGGTTAGAAAAACAGGAAGAGTGAATATGTGCCTGGAGAGATACAAGCTTTAAAGATACAGTGTGTAAATCAAGAGCAATGCAGGGTAATTTAGCCCAGCATCTGGCAAGACTATAAAAGACCTCAAAGGATTTCAGCAGGACTTCTCCATCCAGACAATGGACCTCCATCCTCTCCAGATGTTTGGCCATCTTTGATTCTAAGTGTGCTAAGAAGAGAGAGAGAGAGAAAGGAGACGTCTGGGACTCATAAAACCACAGGATGACTCATTGGGACTCATAAAACCATAGGGCTACTTGGAACTTCAAATAAAAGTTCACTAACCATACAAACTCTGCTCCGTAAGGACTTGTGTGCCATGTTGCAAATCAAGTATAAAAGAAGATGACATCAAATCATGAAACACTTTCCTCCCCCCCCTCTCACATGCAATTATGCTATAAATCTAATTGACCTTATACAATTCACCCTATTCAACCCACTTCACCCCCAATAAACTCACAGGAAGATTTTTTTTTTTAAAGACATCTAATACTTTATCAAAGCCCACCCAATCTCTCAAATAAAATTCTTGTTATTGGATTATTTTAAGACAAAGGAGGGGGGGAAACCAGAGAGCCGAGGTGGCGCAGTGGTTAGAGTGCAGTACTGCAGGCCACTTCAGCTGACTGCTATCTGCAGTTCGGCGGTTCTAATCTCACCGGCTCAAGGTTGACTCAGCCTTCCATCCTTCCGAGGTGGGTGAAATGAGGACCCAGACTGTGGGGGCGATATGCTGACTCTGTAAACCGCTTAGAGAGGGCTGAAAGCCCTAGGAAGCGGTATATAAGTCTAACTGCTATTGCTAACCATGAATGTGAGAATTTAGATCATTTTTATTTTCAACCTCAGCAACTGTAAAGTGTGCAGACATCAACCCACAGGCTGACTGACAGGGGAATTCTTGGAGTTGAAGTCTACATTCCTTAAAGTTGCTGAGGTGGAGAAACCCTGGTTTTAGATCTTCTGTAAAATCCCTCCAAATCACAAGTTGCTACCTTTGCAACTGGAACCCGAGAAAGTTCAGAACAATCATGTACTTCATTTGTGATTAACTTGAAAAGTCAGAGAAGACGGACCCCCCCAGAATGTGAATTGCAAAATGAAAGATGTGTATGTCAGGCACGGTTTCTAAACTCCATAAAATCACGATATCAGAAAGCGCTGAAGGTGATGAACTACTAATAATACTTTTAAGAATATCTTGGACAATATTATATAAAACTTATTGGGTGTTGTTATCTCAGCATTTTCCCCATAAGGCTGTCCTTCTGTTGATCATCTAACACAGTGTTTCTCAACCTTGGTGACTTTAAGTCCTGTGGACTTCAACTCCCAGAATCCCCCAGCCAGCACAGACTTAAAGTCACCAAGGTTGAGAAACACTGATCTAACAGCTTTTATAGCTCTCAGCCAAGAACTGCTATGCCTGTCAAAAGACGCCTCTTAATGAACTTGCTGTAGGCAGCCGAATGATGTGTTGGATACACCTGGCGAAATTAAAGGGAGGTGACATCACAGGACAAAAAAAAAGGGTGAACAAATATCACAAATGTGAACAAGTGACAGCCAGGAATGTGTGTGCTGCTTCCATGCCTTTAACCTTAAATACACACCCACATATCTCAATAACAATGACTCCGTATCCTACCGTGACGATTGTCTAATGTTTGTTAACACTGGGCCAAATTCAACATTTATATTTATTATCTGTACTCAGGAAGGCTTGAATATTTCAAGTTTTCTACAGGAAGCAGCATTGCAATAGCAATAGCAATAGCAATAGTTAGACTTATATACCGCTTCATAGGGCTTTCAGCCCTCTCTAAGCGGTTTACAGAGTCAGCATATTTGCCCCCAACAACAATCCGGGTCCTCATTTTACCCACCTCGGAAGGATGGGGGGCTGAGTCAACCTTGAGCCTGGTGGGATTTGAACAGCCAAACTGCTGAACTGCAGTCAGCTGAAGTAGCCTGCAGTGCTGCATTTAACCACTGCGCCACCTTGGCTCTTAGAAATCAGAGTCTCGGTGTTCTGGAATGAACACTAGCCAAACCTAGGAAGGTGAGAAATATCGATGATAAATAATACCAGAAAGCTAATCACTGCATGGGCTGGCTTTCTTTATTTTATACACACGAGAGATTTCTGAAAAGAGAAATCATAACAGCTTTAGCATGTCAATGGAGAATTCCAGTAGTGGCATTCTGCCGGTTCTTACTGGTTTGGACAAACTGGTCGCGGTGGCTGCTGGTGGCTGCCCAAGGGGGTGTGCATGTGGAGAAGGTGGACTCGCATGCGAGCGCACTCACATTTGCGAACTGGTAGTGAATGAAGTTTGAAGTGTTATTTTATTTATATGCCGCCCTATTCCCTATAGGGACCCAGGGCAGCGAACAACTCAAACGGGAAAGGAAACATACAAATACAAAACAGGCATTTAAAATAACCAACAACCACACCTGTCGAGAGGGGAAGGGAGCTCATCAACCCCAGGCCTGCCGACACAGCCAGGTTTTAACGGCTTTTCGGAAGGCCTGGAGAGAGGTGAGGGTCCGGATCTCCGTGGGGAGTTCGTTCCAAAGGGCCGGAGCTGCAACAGAGAAGGCCCTCCCCCCGGGTGGTAGCCAGATGGCATTGGCTGGTGGACGGAACCCGGAGGAGGCCGACCCTGTGCGACCTAGTGGGTCTTTGGGAGGTAATTGGCAGCAGGCGGTCTCTCAAGTACCCAGGTCCAATACCATGAAGGGCTTTATAAGTAATAACTAGCACCTTGAAGCATATCCGGAGACCGATTGGAAGCCAGTGCAGCTCGCGGAGGATAGGTGTAACGTGGGTGTATCGAGGTACACCCACAATTGCTCGCGCGGCTGCATTCTGGACAAGTTGAAGTCTCCGAATGCTCTTCAAGGGCTGCCCCATGTAGAGCGCATTGCAGTAGTCCAGTCTTGAGGTCACGAGGGCGTGAGTGACTGTTGCGAGTGTCTCCCGGTTCAGGTAGGGACTCAACTGGTGCACCAGGCGAACCTGGGTCATTTTATACCACCATGGAGAATTCCAATAAGACTGGAAACTGATCTTGGATGTTCTGGGTTATATAATATGACAATCTGAGAAATATCTAATTATATATACATACACATAATTAAGCACTGCCCAGCTCCCAATGATTCTGGGTAATTTAGAATCCAAAAGAAAGGAGTTTTCTGAAGATGCCATTTAAACCAAAACACCAAATCCAATAGGATTCAACAAGGACCACCTGTTGATGCGGGGAGAAATGTCAGGTTTGTAGTAGCCTCTGAATATTAGGAGGATGGAAATTATCCAGATTAACTAGGTGGGATGCATGAGGACTTGAACCTGGTGCTTCTGACCAATGTCTGCTGTTGCTTAAAAAAAAAACCAAAACAGACTTCTAGCCACACATCCCCATTCTACCATGCTATCTTGCCATTTTTCTCAATCGCAATATTTTCCCACCTGGTTTTACAAGTAGGAGGACAGAGATAAATAGTTTTGCATTGCATGGTTTCTCTAAGTCCATCCAGAGGTTAATAGGTTGTACTAAAGAGGTCAAGACTCCAAACAGAAAATACTGACTTTTGTGCAAAATATTATATATTAGACTTAAATGTTGCACACAAAAATTGCACACTGAACTTGTTCTGAAAACTTAGATGGGGATATTTATTTAACTTTAAAGCTGTTAATAAAGCTTGGCTGTCAATAATTATCCCTCTTGGTTTTTATCATTATTAACAGTTATGACTAATTTCATGCCTACTGACTTCCCAATCGCAGAGGGATAAAGAGGAATGCCTAGAACAGAACATAGTTTACTTTCTTTAATATTTTGCCTGAATCTGTGGGTTTGTGATCGCCATTTGTGGCCTTGTCACCTGGCTTCCGACAAAGTCAATGGGGAACTTAACAATCTCACAACACACTTAGCAACCAGGAAGGTTTTTTTTAACATCAGTGGCAAGAAGGTTGTAAAATGGAACACAACTCACTTAACAACTGTCTTGCTTAGCAATGGAAATTTTGGACTCAATTGTGGTCATAAGTGGAGGTCTATCTGTATGTAGGGATTGTAATATAACTAGAGCAGTGTTTCTCAACCTTGGCAATTTGAAGATGTCCGGACTTCAACTCCCAGAATTCCCCAGACACCCGTGATGTAGACTATAGCCGAGTCAAAATAATTTGATCTAGTCTCCAAAGTCTTTTTAGCTTAGTAATTGGGACATTACTCTATGTTTGCAATGAACTTCCTGATAAGACTAATGTGACCTTGTGTGTAGGGAACACGCCTTGTTTCACCTTAGGTTCTCTAAGACCAACATTTAAATCATCAAAACTATATATTGTTAAAATACTTGAGATATTTGTTGCCAAACAAGGAAAGGCAAGGAGAAATTAAAGAGTGTCTATTATTACTTGACTCCTTTTTAACATACACGTGCATGCACAAATGCTTTAATTTGAAAATTAATTTAGAAGATTGGTGGGAGAAATCTTTAAATGCTAATGAGATCAACCTGCATAACAAACTGACCCAGGGAAAGTCTCTTTCTAGATACTTCTTCCATCCAGCAAACCAACAACAACCTTGACTGAAGCAGCATGAATAACTACTGCACTTTCTTCTGAATTAAGCTGACATTTATCCTTCCTTTCTCCAAATCACAAGACTCACAACCTTTCTGGTGGAGATGAAACAATTATATGCCATCGAGGATGTCCTGAATAGTGCTCCAATTCCGATCTCCTAATGACTTTCTCCCACATCATATAGATATTAGCTAATATGAGAGTCAACATAGATCCAGAGCTCGGTAGGTAGAAGATCCATTTCTTAGCATCTAGAATCAAAGTATCTAGGTATGCAATACCACCATATCCTGATGGGTTCCACCACAAAACCGCGTTCGACTAAAGGGCGCTCGACGAAACCGCGTACCTGACGTCATCACAGTGCGACAACAGTGCGGAGAAAAAAGCACGCTGTAAACGCTAAACCTAAAATTAACCCCTAAACTTAACCCTAAACCTAACCCTAATCCTAATCCTTAACCTAACCCTAAACCTAACCCTAACCCTTAACCTAACCCTAAACCTAACCCTAAACCTAACCCTAAACCTAACCCTAAACCTAACCCTTAACCTAACGCTAAACCTAATCCTAATCCTTAACCTAACCCTAAACCTAACCCTAACCCTTAACCTAACCCTAAACCTAACCCTAAACCTAACCCTTACCTTAACTTGAATCGGCTTGCTTTCAAAGCGCTATTTAAAGCGCCCTTTTTTCTCCGCGCTCGCTGTTGTCGCCCTGCTGATGACGTCAGCGACGCGGTTTAATCAGGTGCGCTTTAGTCGAGCGCGGTTTTGTCGTGCCACGATCCTGATGTAACCAGAAGAATAATGATGGCTCTGAAGCCGCCAATAATTCAATTGCAGGTAGCAACGTGGACTTCCTATGGAGATCATTCATTCTGTTTGTTTGTTACACAGCCTGATCTCCCAAACAGGCATCTTAAAACGAATTACCAGAGGCGTTGAAATAAAAGCAACTTTGAAACCAGAGTAATTTCATTTTTTAAATGAAATTAATTAAATGGAAGAGTAGAATATACACATTTCACAATTATAATGAGGCGGCTTCAAAGGGTTTGACATGTGCATCTGATATATCCGATGCTGGGTCAAGACACAGAATGGCTGCACATATTATAAGATATACTCTAGCAATAACACTCTTTCCCAATTACCTTCTTGGGGAATTGTGACCACTTGAGAACTTTTGTTTTGGAAGAAGGCAATTATAGATAATCAGTGGAGCAGCAGTGCAGCTAATTTGTAAGTAACCTGTTAAATTGCAGCTTTCAAGAGCCCGAGGGCGAAGGTGTGCTGCCTGGCTGTGCATTTTTATTTCTTTGCTGAATGCTATCCAGCGTCCTAAGAGACCGGGGTGCATTATAAACAATAGAAAATAAATAATACACAATTATTTCCGAGCATTTCCACAACACTAGACACAGTACAAAAGACTATTGCCATATAATTTTAAATAACTGAAAGAAAAAAAAAACCTTGAGAAATATGCTGAATTATCCCAATCACCCTAATTAGTGATTTATGCACAACAAAAAGCAATGGAAAAACAAGGAAAGGTGTTGTTATACTGATCACCATTGCTGCAAATAACCTCAAAGGCTTATCAAGATTGCCCCAATAAGTTCAATAACTTTGGGGTGACTTTGCTGACATGTGGGTTGCTAATCATCATGGGTTTTTTTTTAAAGGATACATCAAGTGAAGGGTGGTGGTTATGTCCTAGGTAGAACCTCAGTTCAGCAGGAGGAAACAATCAAACTCAATTGCCATTGCCAGAATTCCACATACACTGATTTTGTGCTCTAGGCTATATTACTTGGGTATTCTACTGCTGACAATTTAGAAAACATTCAACTAATGTCCTTTTAAACAGCTCAAGGACTTCTTTTTTTTAATTTTTACTTTCAAACAAGCACAAACGGACAGAACAAAAAACAAAAAACATTAAAACCATCTTCCATTACAAATTATAGAAAGTGTGTCAGTTGGTTACGAAATTTCTATGCATCCCTTCCATAGTCATCACTTACAATTCATATCAAATCGCATATTTTTAAATCAAATATATTTATATGTGTTACTATTATTATACCTCAACCTTCATTTGACTATGATTGTTTTTACATCCTTTTATATGAAATATTCTAAATTTAAAGCAAAAACTATATAATGGCATTCCATTAGATCCTCTTAAAATCATCCAATAACATTACATCTTTATAACATGTTCTAAATAAAAATTGGTTATATTTAATAATAAAGCTTTTGAACCTCCTCTCATAGTCTCCATTTGTAGTTTATATAAAATTTCATATTATCAAACTAATATATATATATATATATATATATATATATATATATATATGCATTGTTATCATTATTAATCATTTATTTGACTATAACTATTATCACTTCATTTTATACATAATACTGTAAATTTAACTGTTTAATTTTTATTATACGTTTTCATTACATCAGCCTGTATCTTTCCAGTAATAGTGCAGTCTTATGTCTCTTGCCATTTGTAACGTTAATATTCTGATTACTTTCTTGGTAAGTCTTGTATGTACTTCTCTTCGCAACTTGTTGTTCATTTCGTATCTTATGAAAACTTGAAACCCTCCATCTGTTCCTTCCATCAGCTTGTCTTTGGTTATCACTGGTGCTTCTGTCAATTTTTCTCTCTTCTTCTATACTTTGAAATCTGGGGTAGAGTTCCAGTCCTTCTATCTCCCCTTTCCATATCTCACTCTTGCCATTTCCAACCACGCTCAGTTTGCTGTCAGTATCCACAATTTTCTTATCTCTTTGATGACTTTTTTCTTCAATTTTTAGAACTCTGTCCTCCACTTTCTTCATTTGATAAACATCCTCAACTTTTCCATCAAATGTTTCTGTTTTGTGTTCTATTTTCTCCAATCTCTCCTCAATTTTCTCTGTTGCTACTAATAATTTTTAAATTTCAAACATAATCATTTGCAATGTTAAAATTTCTTTTTCCTGTTGTGCCATTCTTCCAACTTGTAAACACTGCCACTATAGCATTTAAGGCTTTTTGTTAGATTTCAAGCAAGTTCATTATAATCTTTCAAGTCAAGGCTTTGTCCTCCTCTAATCCAGCTGCTGATAAAACTCCCGAAGAACACCTGTGTAAACAACCTGTGCCCTTCCTATTATCACTCTCAGTAAATAAGCTGAAAAGCCTTGAAGTGTCAAATGATCAAAGAGAAAAAAGAAAAAACAATGTTTCCAAGCCTCCAGCCTCTAAGTGGCAGTGTTACTTCTTTTCCCTCTGTTGTTACAGCCCTCTTTGTATTCCTCTTTATATCTTCTTTATGTTCCAAACTTAAAGAAAAAAGATTCTTAAATGGAGAGAAAAAACAATCTAATCAAACATTGTAAAAAAAAGAATTTTTTTAATCCGTAGGTATAAAAAAGAATAAAAAAATAGAAGAAGAAAAACTAATCTATTCAGTTTAAAAAATAGGAAACATTTGCAAAAAATCCATCCATAAAAATAAAAAATAACACACTAAGTTTAATGTGGCTTAATTTCACCGCTTGCTCTCTTCTGTCTTCAATTTTAATTTAGCTTTTTTTTTTTTTTGAGGGGGGGGTAGCCTCTTTTCTAATAATAAAATTTCCTCACCAATTCGACACACTTTCTCTTTCTGCTTTCTTTCCGAACCGGAGCTGTCCCAACTTCAGCAGCTTCAATGGCTACGTTTCTGTCGTCAGAAAAAAGAGCTTTTCCTGGATCAATCAGGGACTTTGCAGCGTCCCTGAGATCAGCAGGACGTACTCTTCTCTATCTCCATCTCTATGGGACAGTTTAGGTCCAAAAGGACCATCCAGCGGCAGAAATATCAACTGCGATCTTGGAGCTCCAAGCTCGCATGTCGTGTCGTCGCAACATCAGTTCCTCCTCCCACAGCTCAAGGACTTCTGTTGACCAAACTACTAGTCAAGGATGAATGTAATAAATGATGGAAATTAACCATGTATATATCCACAAATAAACTGCTTGTCTCAAACTTCAATGGAGAATGGCTAGTTCATTTCTTGTGATCTAACGTAAAGAAAGGAATCAGCTTCTCTGGTTTCTCGCCTTCTCCCAGGCTTGGAATTAAAGACCACTGAATCTAGGATTTATGTGTGTTCAAAAGATAGGGGCAAATAGGACATTTCACTGTGCAATCAATTGTTCAAGGTAAGACTGCTAAATTGTCAGAATTATGTAACCCTCCAGCACTAGAGAAATTTCAAATAGCAAGGACAAACACTCCTGACTTTTCGCCCAGAAAAAGTCTAGGAATACCTTCCTCAGATTTTCCATTAAGGATGTATAAAATATCCCTGAAAGGTGTTCACCCTTAATAGGATTAATAACATGATGAGAGGAAGTCAACTAAGGTCAGTGGCACTGTAACTCAACCAAAGCAATACTAATTGAATTAGCAAATGAACCTTTCTACCGCACAGTGGGAGTAAAAAGAAGTCAGAGTTGATATTTCTCCATTCTTATGTGTTTATATATGTGAAAGCTGCATTAATGTGCTTTTGTTTATCACATCACTCCAACAAAGCTCTTCTTCTATTTTGGAGTGGGTGTTCTTTATTTTCCACAGTGCCTACGTAGTTTAGTTCTATATTTTGCTTTTCTTTAAATCTAAATTATTTATTTTGGAAGATAATATTTACATGGCATATATTTGCAGGGTGTTTTTTTTTTAAAGCTGCGACGCTCTTTCCTTTTTTGAAATGACATTTTTTTTTGTTCTATTAGGAAGGCTTCTCCAGGTCTTAACCAACACAGCAATACTGATTAACAGAGTTGTATAGTGCACGTAAGAATTTGAAATCAAAAAAGGCACTCAGCGAGACAAATACAGCATTTAATGGCAATTATTTCAACAAAAATAATCTTTTCTGAGATTGCGTGGCGGTTGAAGAGAGCAGGCAACAGATTCATGTCTCTACAAGTTCTTTAAAAAAAAAATCTTTAATCTTGGGTCAAGTTTCTTGACTTTTACCAGCTATTGGCAGATGAATTTTTCTAGTATTTTTGTGGCATATTATTTCATTGTTTCAAGAGTACAAATGAATGCTTTTGTCTAACATCACATGGATATTCCTATTGGGGTGGCTGAATTCTAGAGTTTTACTGACATAGAGCCAAAAGGCTGGAGAGCTACAGAAATTTTCAGGATGAACAGGTTGCTGAAATGTTCCAGTTTTGACAGCTACCACGGCGTGCATGTTTGGTAGATTTTTTTTTTTTTTTTTACAGTTCCTTATAATTATGGCAGGCTCCTACGCCAGAGTATCATTTCTCATGGACACCATTATTTGCACTGACAAATTAGAAGTCTGAATAATGATGGCTTTTGTGAGCTATATGTACGACATTGCAGTATCATACTGCCCTGGAGTTTTTAGCTTGAATGTGTAATTGCTGATTCCATACTGAGCAAATTGTAGCTCAATAGTATACGATACGCTTTCCCTGCAGAAGACTCTCAATTCAATTGCTGAACATGTTGAATTAAAAGGATCAGGACAAAGATGATTGGAAAGATCGTGACAAGGCCTCCGTCTGAGACCATGGAAAGCACTTTCCAGTCAATGCTTCAAATTATTCAAGAAGGCATCAAAGTAGCAAAAGCTAACCTATACTAAAAGAGGAAACAAATTCAGCTCAAGTGCTGTAAAACAATCTCGCACAGCTCTTATCCAACCGATATTTGTATGAGAGCGGAGGATAAGTTTTAACTGAACAGCTGAACATTTGTTATTAAAGATAACTCCTTTCCCCACTGATCAGCAAATAGAGTCTCGAGCACATAACTTGAGCAACCAGCTGGTTTTCTAAATAGTTCAATTGGTTTAGTTGGTAGGTGTGTAGTTTGACTGATGGTTACATGCAGGAGTTTGAACAGGTAGAGCTGGTTTTCAATATTTGCTGAGACAATTCCTTACAGTGGCTTTGAGCAAATGAAGCAGTTGAGATGAAAATAGGACAAACATTAATACATCATTGGTGTAGGATGAAAACTATTTTTACGTTTTATAAAAATAGATGGAGAACAATAGCAGCAAACAAATATTATTAGTCTGCATCTTAAAATAGAAATTCCATTTGTACGCAAACACTCAATTTTAAAAAGTACTATTGAAGTTTCAATCTCATCCCAATATATACATCTTTAAACCTGATTTGACTTCCCAAAGTGAAAAGTAGTCTGCCATATATCATAGCAAAAACTTATCTGCCTATTATTTGTTCCAAAATTTGGCTTGGGAATGGGACCAGACACAACGCTTGGCTTGTTAGCAGCTCATGAAACTAATTGTCTTGTCTTCTAGAGAAGCCAATAAAACAAAATGCATCTTCCTTACCCTCCTTTTGAGTCCCTTCTGTAAACACAAGCACAGCATTTACCCTCAACAATAAGTGAGGTTATATATAGCAGTTGTTCACCTTTTGATACCGGAAGTTTCTTTGAAGGAAAATGAAGGAACGCAATTTGATTCCATAGAGAAAATATGACAAGTTACTTCATTTTCTTCAGCATCAAATCCTTCAGGAGTCTCTAGAAGCCAATTTCATAATTCTGTCTGTCTCTTGGAAGAATGAAGATTCTATCAATACGAGTCCTTCAGTAATTTGTCACAATGAATGGCGTTTAGTTTCTTCCCAAAGCTCCAGTCTCTTTGTAGTGAGCAGCTGGGCCACTCCACTTAAAAGCATCAGGAAAATAGTGAAGGACATCACAATGACATAATGGCTAATACTGCAATGAAGAGAAAATGATGCATTAGAAAGAAGCAGATTACAAATCAAGTAATCCAAGGGAACAAGGTTTGCACACATGCACACATATGTTAACCTAGACACACATGCAATCTTAGGCAGGTACATTCAAAGACACAGCTTGCAATCTATCCATTGCAAACTGGAATTTTAACTGGAAATTTGCAGAAAGAATCCCAGTCATAGATTGATTGATTTCTGAGCATTAGATCATAATGCATCAAATGCTCCCACAACTCTCTGGAAAATTATGGTTACCCAAGTTACTGGAACACAGAACTGCAAATGTCCTACATGCAGAGTTTATTTTTTATTTATTTAATGTGTTTGCTGACTGCAGTGAAAAAGAAGCACTAAGTTGCCCATCACTCCCCAAGAGACCGATGGATATTTTGATGCCAATTACCTTACTTGGCAACTTCAATAACAAATGAGAAAATGTTACATAAAACTTAATTTTAAAAAACCCATTATTCAATCAGGGCCAAAAGCTAACCATGGTTTATATAACATAATAATGGAGTTGGCAGGAACCTTGGAGGTCTCTTAGTCCAATCCTCTGCTCAAGCAAGAAACCCTATACCAGTGTTTCTCAACCTTGTCAACTTGAAGATGTCTGGACTTCAACTCCCAGCATTCGCTGGCTGGGGAATTCTGGGAGTTGAAGTCCAGACATCTTCAAGTTGCCAAGGTTGAGAAACACTCCTCTATACCATTCTGGACAAATGGCTGTCGAATCTCGTCTTAAAAACCTCCACCCACAACTTCTGAATGCCACCCTTTCCTAGTTAATGGTTCCACTGTCAGGAAATTTCTTAGTTCTATGTTGGTTGTCTCCTTGATTAATTTCCATCCATTGCTTCTTGTCCTGCCTTCTGGTGCTTTGATAAATGGGCTGACTATATATTCTTTGTGGCAGCCCCTCAAATATTGGAACACTGTTACCCTTGTCACCTCAAGGCTGGATTATTGCAACACGCTCTACATGGGGCTACCCTTGAAAAGCGTTTGGAGACTGCAGCTAGTCCAGAATCCGGCCGTGCGTGCGATATTGGGTGCACCGAGGTACACCCACGTTACACCTGTCCTCCGCGAGCTGCACTGGCTACCAATTGGTCTCCGGACGCAATTCAAGGTGTTGGTTATTACCTTTAAAGCCCTACATGACTTAGGCCCAGTGTACCTTCGAGACCGCCTGCTGCCACATACCTCCCAACGGCCGGTGAGATCCCACAGATTGGGCCTCCTTCAGATGCCATCAGCCAGACAGTGTCGGCTGGCGGGCCCCCAGAGGAGAGCCTTCTCTGTGGCTGCTCCGACTCTTTGGAATCAGCTACCCCCCGAGATCCGGACCATACCCACTCTCATGGCCTTCAGGAAAGCTGTAAAAACCTGGCTCTTCCAACAGGCCTGGGGCTGTTGACCTCATTGTTGAGGTCCAGCCCCGATTAGAATGAATGCATGTGG
The DNA here is from genome assembly GCF_009769535.1 of Thamnophis elegans. Lineage (NCBI taxonomy): Eukaryota > Metazoa > Chordata > Lepidosauria > Squamata > Natricidae > Thamnophis > Thamnophis elegans. The sequence continues at coordinate 2,137,619 of NC_045548.1, forward strand.
TTTTATGATTTTAAACTGTCTTTTTTTTCCCTCTTTTTTCTCTCTTTTTTGTAAGCCACCCAGAGTCCTTCGGGATTGGGCAGCATATAAATTTTGATAATAAATAATAAATCATGTCACCACTGGTCCTTTTTTTCATTAGATTAGATATACCCAATTCCTGCAACCATTCTTCGTATGTTTTAGCCTCCAGCCCACTAATCATATTTGTTGCTCTTCTCCCCACTCTTTCTCACAACTTTTTTTTTATATTGTGGCAACCAAAACTGGATGCAATATTCCAAGTGTGTTAGTACCAAGACATTATAAAGTGTTACTAACACTTCACGTAATCTTGATTCTTTCCCTGTTAATGCAGCCTACGATTGCATTGGCTTTTTTGGCAGCTGCAGCACACTGCTGGCTCATATTTAAGTGATTGTCTACTAAGACTCCAAGATTCTTCTCACAGTAACTCATTAGATAAGGCCCAGTAACTAAGTCTGTTGAGATCCTTCTGGCTCTTGAGCCAATCTTCTGGGGTGTTGGCTATTCCTGCCAGCTTGGTGTCATCTGAAAATTTGTTGAGTTCCCCTTCTTTTCCCTCGTCTAAATTGCTTATGAAGATATTGAAGAGTATTGGGTCTAAGACAGAACCTTGAGGTACCCCGCTGCTTCCTTCCTTCCATGTAGATGCAGTTTCATTATGGACATGCTGAGTGTGGTTTGTCAGCCAGTTACGAACCCATCTGGTGGTGGTGTTGCCGATCACACATTTTTCTAACTTACTCAGAAACAGGTTATGATCTCCTTTGTCTTACTGAAATCCAGGTATCCTGTGTTCACAGCATTTCACTGGCCCATTAATTTAGACACTTTGTCAAAGAATGAATTAAAGGCCACTTGACTTTAAAATCAGCCCAGAGTTTGCCCTCCATCCCTTAGCATTTCTGAGAACCAACCCACAGCATTGCCCAGTTTGCCTAAAGAACTCAATAATAGGCAGGTAGGATAATCAAACTGTAGAAACCACTATTTCAACAATTTGGCAAACACAACACGTCCAAAATTCTTATAATAAACACAATCTCTCTGGGAGGAAAATATTAGCTTTGTAATCCAACTGATTTTTTTTCTTCATTTCCAAGTAGTTTCACAGATAGCAAAAGTGCTATTGAATTAGTTCTCATTTTAATGTAGAGCTTTGTGGAACCTTATGAGTTCTGTATTCTATATTAGTATCTTCATTTCCTTCCCCCAAAGCTTTATGCAAGTGAGGAATAAAGCATAAGTCTCCACTCTTTTGGTGTTTAAAAAAATACAGAGATTATTTGATGACTATTCCAATTTGTGTTTTAATCTTCCTAAGCTCAGATGAAATTTTAATTACTCTGAATAATTAAAAGGAATGCATGAATGCATATTTTGTTGGTTCAGAGTCAGAAGTTCAACTTATATTGAACTACTAGAGAATCTACTCAGTCAGTGAGAAATACCTGTTGTAGGATATGGCTAAATGTCAAACAAACAATTGAAACACCATAATCAGTAGATAATACTAATTCACAATTGTTTGAATGAGATTCTTTGATGTTTTAATTTTAAATGTGTCCAGAATCAACCTAACACCCATTTGCTAAATTGCAAATCAAACAACTCTCTCCTTTCTTCCTGGATTCACCTTTTAACTTAAATTATTCTCATTTTTTCTGTGAATTCTTTGACTTTGCTCCATATACTTACCAAAACCAAGTCTAAACTGATTTCAAGAGCTAAATTAAATGCATATTCTCCCCTGTTACCTGTAACACCCACCATTACTTGTGTCATTTTTTTAGACACTAAGAATCTTGGAACAGAGACAATCGTTTTAATGATATTTAGTTAAGCATCGTAAGATGCCATTGAATGAATGGCTGAAATGAGGAAAGCACATTTATTTGCATAGTGCAGAACTTGCTGTGCTGATCACAAATTGCCACGGGGAACTTCATTCTAAAAGATATATATTAGCGAAGTAGTTAGGAAGGCATGAAGCTTAGTATAAATTCCTGTCACAGTTGACAATTTAGAAAGAGGGTAGACAGACAGACATAGACAGTTATATAGATATATGGTTAAAATGAACTGATATATTTGTTCCATGTCTGAACTAATGAAACACATATATACGCACACACAAGAATGTATACCTATTTTACACAGCAGCTGCCCAGTAAAGATGATCCATAGGAACAAGAGTATTTAATGTCTTATTTGAATGTGGCTGCATTCCTTCTCAATTTTCCCAATGGAGAATTAGAGACCGCAGTTTGTCGTACGCTCTAAGCAGAAGTTTATCACATAAATCCGTGACCAAGCATAGCACGGATTAGAAGCAACAGCTATTCGCTTCCGTTTAATTTATTTTCTGCATAAGCTAGGATTCTTTGCCTGATGGCCTAAGGACTGCAGTGGATAATCATCGGACTGAACATTCAAGCAATGAAGCATTAACAATTTGAGGCAAGGCAACTGTGTTTAGAAAAGGCAATATGGTTCGGGTTGGATATGCATGTGTGTGCATTTTTAAACAATAAACATTGAGCCAGCGTATATATCATGCTAAGCCAGGCTAATGTTTTACAAGGAGTGGCACCTGCTCACTCTCATTGACTCCATTCCCTGGGCAATGCAACTGGCAAACAGATGTCACTGTTTAGCTAGAGCATCGCATCTATTCCAAATGCGGGTTACATGCTAATCACAATTACCTAGAGAACATAACCATAAATTAATCTTGGCTACGTTCTCTGGTTAGTACAGGATGGATATAAAGTGCATCCTGCATCCAGAGAATACTCTTAAGTGTAGACACTTGTTTGAATATCAAATTACCTAAAGAGAATGGAAAACTAGGGGCGACTACTCTAAGCTTATACTTAATTAATGTGCTGTTTAAGCATTTCATGGACACATTTTTACAGAAACAGAGGTTAATGAGTGCAGAGGTGACACACCAGTAAACTTCAAACAAGTTTCACTCTTACCTATAGACATCAATTGCATTAGCAGTCTAGAAAACTTTTGACCAGCCACATGATTGATAATAACTGTCTTTTCCCGTTAGAAGTCATTTAAATATTTATTTATTATTTTATTTAATCGATTTATAGGCTGCCCAATCCTGGAGGACTCTGGGCGGCTTACAACGAAAAAAAAAAAGAAATAATAAAAAATGAAAATAAAAAACAGGTTAAAATCAACACGCATACATTCGTTACGATCGGGGCTGGACCTCAACAATGAGGTCAACAGCCCCAGGCCTGTCGGAATAGCCAGGTTTTAACAGCTTTTCTGAAGGCCATGAGAGTGGGTGAGGTCTGGATTTCTGGGGGTAGCTGATTCCAAAGGGTCGGAGCAGCCACAGAGAAGGCTCTCCTCCGGGGAGCTGCCAGCCGACATTGTCTGGCTGACAGCATCTGAAGGAGGGCCACCCTGTGGGATCTCACTGGCCGTTGGGAGGAGTGTGGCAGTAGGTGGTCTCGCAGGTATGCTGGCCCTAAGCCATGTAGGGCTTTAAAGGTAATTTATTTTATTTTATTTTCCTTTATTTGTATGCCGCCCTTTTCCCTGGGGGGACTCAGGGTGGCTCACAATTCAAAAAGGGAGGGGGGGGGAAAGACAAACAGTATTCCAATATGGAAACAATACAACATATTAAAAGAGAGCACAACAGTCACACAATTCGGGTGGGGTTGGAATCTTAACCCCAGGCCAGCCGGGACAGCCAGATCTTCAAAGCGGCGCGGAAGGATTGGAGGGTGGTGAGGGTCCGAATCTCCACGGGGAGTTCGTTCCAGAGGGTCGGAGCAGCCACCGAGAAGGCTCTCCTCCGGGTAGTTGCCAGTTTGCACTGGCTAGTAGATGGAATTCGGAGGAGGCCTAATCGATGCGATCGTATCAGTCTAGTGGAGGTAATTGGCAGTAGGCGGTCTCTCAAATATAAAAGGTATTTAATGTGTTAAAATCTATTTCTGTTGCTTTGCCTTTAAGCTGCAATAAAAATCCTGGATCTCGGATCAAACGAGACCATTCGGAATAGTACGGAATTGTGTTCCAGAGAAGATCTGAAACTTGGTTGTCTGTATGAACACAGAAGCATGTGTTCTACCGCTGAGCTAGCATTGCCTAGCAGAGTCTGAACAAGACATTCTCAACGTGCCAATCAAAGCTTACAAAGAGAGCTGCTAATCAGGATGAGGACGCAGCATGATTCGGAAAACGCTCCTATTTAGTCATGATTAGAGGAGGAACATCAGTGGGGGGCATCAGCTGTGATCCGAAGAGGTTGGCTGATGCATCCAGAAGTAACTTCTTTTAAAAGTTTTAAATGCCTCCCGTGCTGATTCTTTCCATCCTCTCCTGATTGTGAAAGGCAGGCATCAAAAGCAAACCTGGGGGCGCTTCTTTTTAAATAAAGAGCTTAAATTTTATGCCTCCAAGACTACGCGCTCATATGCCGCTGAAAGTTAAGTAGCGGGTCAGGACATCTTAAAAAACGATGTCGGGCCTCTTGATCCATGAGGAGAGTAAATGCCATTTCATTTTATAGCCTTCTATAAAGAAAACCAGGGAACGATGTTAGCCTCAGTTCTGAGTCAAAGGAAGAATGGGGATTATCTATTCATAATTCACAAGACTCCCGTTAAAAAGGGACTTTTGTCAGGTATGATTTAAACCAAGGGTGCCCAACCTTGGCAACTGAAGTACGGCTGTCTGGGGAATTCTGGGAATTGAAGTCCACTGGTCTTAAACTTGGGACACCTCTGATTTAAACAATCGTTGAACCACGATTTCTGTGTATTGTTAGAAAATACCCAGTGATTTGTTTGAAAATGCCTCTGTCAACTTCAAACTGAACCTGGTTTTTTTTTCTTGCTCAGAAAAAAAAGTAAGTGAGCTTAAGGTGGAAGTGGTGAGGTAAAGGGTGACAGACAGCTTCCTCATTGGTTTACCTCCAGAAAAATTAGTTTACCTTCTGAAAACACAATTGTTCGCTGGTTGGCCAAGAGCTAAATAGCTTGAAATAGATCTATACTAGTCTCCCTTTATTTATTTATCAGCACAAATACAACACAAAATGTAACAAAGGCAACAGTAAAAATATTACCTTTCTGTCTGGATGGTCTTTTATGACGAGCCAATGGACAGAGAATGGAAGCAGTAGACTTCCTCCCATATTTGGGCATACCAGGGGTTGTAATATATATATATATATATATATATATATATTATATATATATATATATATATATATATATATATATATATATATATATATAAGATTTTTTTTTAAATCTAATAGATACCTTTCACCCTGGCTTCGCTGATAACGGATAAGAGCCTGTGGCCTAATGGCTAAGATGTCTGCCTAGTATGTAATATAGCCCAGGTTCAAATCCCAGTAAGGGTATGGCTAGCTGATGAGAGCTAAATAGCTTGAAATAGATCTATATTAGTCTCCCTTTATTTATTTATCAGCACAAATGCAACACAAATGTAACAAAAGCAACAGTAAAAATATTGGGTTTCTGTCTGGATGGTGTCTTATGATGAGCCGATGGACAGAGAATGGAAGCAGTGAACTTCCTCCCATATTTGGGCATACCAGGGGTTGTGACTTTAAATATATCTATCTATCTATCTATCTATCTATCTATCTATCTATCTATCTATCTATCTATCTATCTATCTATCTATATACATACATACATACATACATACATACATACATATATATATACACACACACACACATACATACATACATACATATACATACATTTTCTAAGTTCAGAAAAATCATTTAGCAAAACTCTCCCCAAGGTATATTTTTCATGCTAGCATAAGATTGTACGTCTGAACACTTCCCCATACACAACCTGTATGACACTGCTAAACATACATCTGTCTTCCCATACTTCGGAGTTCCCCTTCAAGAAGACTGCAGATTATCTGTCTTTTAAGAAGATGTCTTTCACCTCTAAATGTAACACTTCAAAATAAAATTTAAAATAATCTAGAAGGAAAAGGAAAGGGACATTGACAGCAGTGAAGACAGAAATAAATTAAGGGTATCAATTATACAGGCTTTCAAGTTTCCTTTGTGCTACCCTAGAACAATAAAGAACATTTTTGGAATCCCTGCCGTACCTGTTTCTTGACCTGGCCCACCTCAAAGAGTTGATATCAATCTTGCAAGCTTCTCTAGGCTTCTCTTATGCGAATAAAATCAGGCTCACTTTAAATTTATCATGCTTTCCTCTTTCTTAGAATTACATATGTTTTTGCAAGTCACGTGGCTCACTTATTATTTCCCCCTATTGTCAATGTTGGATCTTCTTTCTTTTACACAGATCAGGTCTCACAGTTTGAGAATTGCTGCCCAAGGAACATACTATTACCCAACTTAACAAGGCAAACACACACACACACACACACACTAAAGGGAAAAAAAATAAAACAGGTAAGAAATTAGAAAGTCATGAATCCATTTTCTTTAACCCGAACAAGCAGCAGCATTTTGCAGAACCACCTTTTACGCAACATTCTTGGTCAAACTGTTGGACTGGTAAACCGCACATATTTGTAACATTAGGGTGGAAGAAGAAGTCGCAGGAGGAGCTAACCAATGATCTGTACCTGGTTCCAATGTCCAGCCAGCTTCCATAATCTTTAACCAGAAAGAAGAAGTGCTAGGGAAAAAACAACAACAATAACTATATTCAGTACATGTACATTGCCCAATAAAAGTGACAAAACTGATATGTATATTTGAATTGTTCAGGACATATAAACCCATCTGTAAAAAAAAAAAAGGAAGACCAGCCTTCAAAAGAGGATATTTACAGTAAATAAAAACAAGTACATACTGTATGCCAGATAACAAGTCACTAAGAAAGTGAATGGGTAACAATCTGGTGTAGTGGTTAAAGGCTGTGAGTTCTAGTTTTGCTTTAGGCACAAAGCCAGATGGGTGATTTTAGGCCAGTCATTGTCTCTTACCCCTGGGAAAAGGGCAAGGACAAGTATTACTGAAATCTTATCCCAAAAAAACCTGCAGAACCAGTCAAGGCAATTGCTGCAAGTCAAGAGTGATTTTAACAACACACACACTCCCATCCCCAAAAGGAAACTGGATAAATTACTGTGAATTTTGTATTTGGTTATGAACTCCTTGAGTCCAGACAGGTATTTCCGCAACCAACCTGCATTTTCTTTACCGTGTTTGCTAAAAACGACCCAAAGTGTAATCATGCCTGGCTTTCCCTCTCTATTTTGCTGGCTACTGCTTGCAGAGATGGGATGATTCTTACTGGAACAATCCTGCTTCTCTCAACATCTGCTTCAGCCTCCTAAATGGTCTTTGGCTGGTCGTTTCTCTTTCAGCTCTAATTCCCTATAGCCGCATTAATGATCAACCTAAATGATACCATTACTGAAAAGCAGGCATGCTGAAGAAGCCACAGAGATAGCGATTAGAGTTTATTGTCTAAAAATGAGTGGAATTTTCCCCATCTCATGAATATAGCAAAGCCGTCTCCTCTTCAACGTCAGCAGAGAAAGCAAGGGAGATAAAAAGAATCCTATTAATTCATTTCGCCATTTGGCCAGATGGACAAAAAGTTCTGATTCAGTTTAAGGCAGTTGTCTAGCTCTACTGCTACAGGGCTATCACACGTTTATCCAATTTAAAACGCTGACAAGTAAAACTTAGAAGATGGCATTTAAGAGGATTCTACAGATTAGGTGGGAACACTTAGTCAACCGTAGTTGCTCCCAGAATAAAGTAAGATCAGAACAGGTTAATATTGGGTGGGATAACACCAGGAAATCCCATGTCTGTACAATATATTGAGAAATTTGAAAAATCTGAGAGACGGGAGAGAGAGAGGGAGGGGGAGGGAGGGGAGGGAGAGGGAAGGAGGGGAGAGAGAGAGAGAGAGAGAGAGAGAGAGAGAGAGAGAGAGAGAGAGAGAGAGAAGGAAATGGCAAGACCCTTCTATGTTACTGCCAAGTAAACTACACAAATGTTGTCGCCAAGAGTTAAGCTCAACTTAAGAAGTTTTCGCCTTTATTTTGGACTCAACAATAGGCAGGGATTTGCAAATATTTCCTCCTATTTGTGAGATTTCCTGGACCAGTTCAATCAAAACAATTTAATGTGATAGAACAAAAGCTGGTGTGTCTTATTTAACCAATTCCACCGGGAGGAATAAGGGAACATAGATTTGAAATCATAAACCTCTTCCATTACTGTTCCAAAGACACATCCCTTCTAGCCGAGTTGTGATATGTGCATACACTACAGGCATTGCAATAGCAATAGCAATAGCAGTAGACTTATATACCGCTTCATAGGCCTTTCAGGCCTCTCTAAGCGGTTTACAGAGAGTCAGCATATTGCCCCCAACAATCTGGGTCCTCATTTTACCCACCTCGGAAGGATGGAAGGCTGAGTCAACCCTGAGCTGGTGAGATTTGAACCGCTGACCTGCTGATCTAGCAGTAGCCTGCAGTGCTGCATTTAACCACTGCGCCACCTTGGCTCATTGTATATACTTTAGGGCAAACATAGTTTTTAATATTTTTTTTAAATGCTATGTTTATTATAATTGTTTAATCTAATTGATGAATCCTGATCCACCCAGCCAAATCTCCCACTATACACAAAGATAGGCTTATTCAACCCGTTCTGGGTGGTATTTCTCATTACACATTGCTTGATAATTTGGTATTTCCTTTCAAAAAAATTAAAGGAGACTCTTTTTTTGTTCTGAAAGTATGGCAGAAAAGATTTAAAAAATTAAATCAGGTGCATCTGATATTTTCTTTGGCTCAGACTTTAAAATTCTGTATGAAGTAGATGGAAACTTAGTAGTAGCTAACTTAATGGCCCCATAAGAGAATCGAAGTGATAATACAGACTTACAATTTTTTTTGATCATTCATTAAATTATTTCAAAGAATTATAGCGTAGAGAGAGGGCCTTTCTGCAATTTGTGCGGGGTTTCAAAGTCAACTCACTGACCTAATTCAAGGAACTTTGAAGTCTGAGACTAATTCAGATGCCCCGTGATTGAATTAGCAAAGCTCTCTGGGGTTTTTTGATCTTATTTGTACAAAATGTCCAATAGAAGCTTACCAAAGCCATAATGTCTGAAATCACTAGAACAATGAGAAAAAGCCTGAGGGGGGAAAAATAAACAGTGTGTCAGAAAAGGACAATAATCCACAGTTCAATAAAGCTTCGAAGAATGTATGTAGATGTGTTCTGAGATACAACGTAGTTCTCTTTTGATCTATTTTCTCAGAATTGCATGTCTTAAGAATATCAGGGCACCAAACATGGAGCAGGCAGGAAATGAGCAGAATCAAAGGAGGCTGATTTGTACGACTTGTCAAAATTAGGCCTGTTTTTTGTTTTTTTTAACAACTAATGACTTTTCTACATAATTTATTATGTAACGGTTACCTATCTTTTCCAGGGACCTGACAGTCTCTTGATTGACGGAACCCTACTAAATTGTACAATTCAAGCTTTCAAAATTTCCCAAAGGATTGGTCAGATTTCAAAGATGTTTGATATTTATATTCCGATTCTTTCCCAAGCCACACTAAACAGTATACCTGATTCTTCTCTTTCTCTTGGTCAATTTAATTACCTTGGCAGCCATGGTTCCCTAGTCTTAATTCAGAATTATAACCACTTTACTACATTTATTCAATATTATCTACTGTATGTAAGAGCCGAGGTGGCGCAGTGGTTAGGGTACAGTACTGCAGGCCACTTCAGCTGACTGCTATCTGCAGTTCAGCGGTTCAAATCTCACCAACTCAAGGTTGACTCAGCCTTCCATCCTTCCGAGGTGGGTGAAATGAGGACCCAGACTGTGGGGGGCGATATGCCGACTCTGTAAACCGCTTAGAGAGGGCTGGAAGCCCTATGAAGCGGTATATAAGTCTAACTGCTATTGCTATTGCTAACTGCACAGCTTTTAAACACAAATGTTTGTTTGTTTGGTTTCGTTGGTTGGTTCATTTAACAACTGAGGCAAAAAAAGTCATAAAATGGGGCAAACCTGACAACAAACAACAGAAATTTTGGGCTTAATTATGGTTGAGGACTATATGTATTTACATAGGTTCTGCACAAGAACATTTGCTAATATTTATCACCATGTCTCAGTCATGAAGGCCTAAAGTGATGTCTACCAAGTTCAAAGATCATTAAGTATTTATTTCCCTTTAACCTTAAGCCTTAAGAAACTGGTTACCTGTATCTGAGGTACCCAAGATCTCATTTGTTTGGGGAAAGCACATTTCAATTGGGGGGGGGGAGGACTAAAAACAAGTAAACTCAAATACCACTAACGACCTTTGCATTATCATTATCTTTTCATTAAATAATTGCAATATTTTGAATGTGGATACTGTTCTAAATCACCAATGGCTGGTTTTACTCCAGGACTGTGCTAAAATGCTGTAGATAGCTGACCTAAAAAGAAATGGGTCATTAACTGCAATAATTTAATTTGTAAGAATTATAAAAGTGCTATCAGTTAAGAGTGTGAAAACTCATTAAAATGTGCTGCATTATGGCATTAATGCAAGGCCATCACAACAGCCTCTAACAAATTATATCCAGTCATATTATCAAGATCAGTTTTGTAAATTAACTTTACCTTAGAAGGCCATTAGAACAAGACAAAAAACATTTCATGCAAATTTGTTTAGAAGCTTACTTCTCTTTGCAAAAGAGATAACTCGGTTGGATACCATCAAAATCACTGATGGTATCTGATCAGCAGTGACGATCTGAGTCTCTCTTCTGCATAGATTTGACAGATGCACAGAACATCCAAATCAAAATCAATTTCTATTGATTGCACTAATAATGGCACTGAAATTTCTTGGTTTGGAATGTGGTGAGTTTCGGTTTTACAGCTGGGGTCAAACATTTACCTACTCAGCAGGAACAGCCACTGCACAGAGGGGGAGCTGATCTGCATCTTTCTTCTCCAAGACATTACTTAAATCATCGGTGCAATCTCTCCACATGGAGGTATATGTACGCCAAACGGCAATTTCTTCAATCATTCAAACTACTCCCCTCTGTCTTTGGAGGGGAGGAAAGAGAAGACTCCTATTAACCGGACAGTGATATTCCAGTATTATCCTCTGCATGAATTTGCCTCCATAATATGTTACTTCATCACTGTAGATGGGGCATACTTGCCTGCATTTAAACTCTCATGAATGTTTTAGAAACCCTACTTTGATAAGAAAAAGCATTTCATCCAATAATTTCTTATGTGTTAATTTTTAGCATTTGAGTGGAATGCTAAGACGCTGAGCTTAGGGATCAATCTCTGTTCGCTATACAGAGACTGAAATCTTAATTGTGTGTATGTGTGTGTGTGTGTGTGTGTGATACACATAAGGAGAGAAATCTAACACAAACTGAGCACTTTCTGACAGGGGGAAAAACTTGGGAACTGAATCTAATGATGGGATTTACAAAGTAGCAGCCTACACACAGTTTTAATTTTTCCCCTATCGTCAATCCCAAAGCAACTTCTGATTCAGTAAGTGAAAAAGTCACTAAAAAGCGTTACCTTTTAGTTGATAGCTGGGTTGTGACTTGAATAGCTTCAAATGCACATGACACAAGAACAAAGGGGATTGCAACCTGTTCAATAAACACAATTCTGTTAAGCTGATGGCAGGTTCCCACACAACAAAACAAAAAGAAAGGATGCCAAAATTAACATTGCTAATACTCAGAGAGTCATTTATGCACAGCCCAAAGTTTTATCAGGCTGAATGCAGAGACTGCAATATATTCTTTTTAAACAATTAAGACGGTTGTTTAAATTTAAACTTTCTTTTCAGCCCTGGCAAATATGGGCTGCTGCATTACGCTAAACCTTTTTAAAAGGTTATTAAAATAAACAGACTACAAAATGACATCTTTTTAAATAAATTATCTACTTTCAAGGAACATTTTCCATATAAATGCTGAGAAGCTGTTTAGTGATATGGAAAATCACTACTGGTAAACACATTCCCCTGTCCCAGAACAACCACCAGTGCTATTTTCACTGTGGACATTCTGATAATTTCTGCTAAAACAAATCCCCAGAATGTACACTATATTGCCAAAAGTATTCGCTCAACCATCTAAATAATCAGAATCAGGTGTTCCAATCACTTCCGTGGCCACGGGTGTATAAAATCAAGTACCTAGGCGTGCAGACTGTTTTTTCAAACATTGGTGAAAGAAGGGGTCGCTCTCAGGAGCTCAGTGAATTCCACAGTAGTATATTTTTGCAAAATGCTATGTTGTAAGGGCTTTTTAAAAATATGTTCTCTCAATAGTTGTCTTTCAAATTCAGAATCTAAGTACATCATAGTGATCTAGCTCTGAAGGGTTCTTGTTCCATGCAGTTTTGAAGGTGTGACTTGTGGCATGCATGATAAGGGTATTCAGCCTCATCATTCTTCTATAAGATTTAAAAGATGGTATTCCTGAGTACCATGCATTTTTTTCTCTTTTTTTCTCGGGCAAAATGAAGAACAGCCTCATCTTATTTACTCTGGAAATTATGCTACGTTTCCTGAAGTGGCAGAGAGAGAAAAAAATGACTTTTTTTCCTCCTCTCTTTTACGGCATTCATGTAGTACAGCTTCCATTATTTTGATATAAACCCAGTGGTGGGATTCAGCCGGTTCGCACCTATTCGGGAGAACCGGTTGGTAACTTTCTAGGCAGTTCAGAGAACCAATTGTTGGAAGAAATCTCCTTTTGTTTTTTCCCACTTTACAGGGCTAATCCTGTAAGGAAGGCAGGAAGGAAACATTCTGGTGTGGTTTCTAGCCTGTTCTTTATTGACCTGCTTACAGAAACTGCCTCTCTGGTTAACTCTTATTATATTGTCACAGCTAAGGCGAAGTGCCCATCGACGTCAGTGATGCTCTGACACATTCTCCGGTGACATCTAGCCTGTGAGAGAAGAGGATCAGGTTTTTGGAATTGACTCAGTTTATCCCTTGGCCATATATTTTATGATTTCATAAAGTGGAAATCATAAAAGTGAAAATCAGACAAAATAAAACATGTTAAAACAGAGGCACACTAAAAGTCTAGTATTCTACATTTGAAAAAGTAGTACAAAAACCATACATAGGCCAATTCATTCTTCCTTCCTTCTTTTTCTTTCTTTCTTTCCTTCCTTCCTTCCTCCTTTCCTTTCCTTCCTATCTCTCTATCGCTATTAAATTTCTATGCTGCCCATCTCCTCTACAAGATGATTTTGGGCGGCTTACAAATTATTGAAACAGGTGAAAAATAATTAACAGATTATTTGTTGGAACGTGAACCTTACTAGCTTTAAGGTATAGTAACAAGTGTACAGTAGAACTGCAGCCTATCCCAGTACTTTTGATCTTACTATAGACATCTCATACCTAGATGGGACTTCCAGCTCGTGAAACCGGAAGTGCCATGACATCACAGGCTGCCGAGACTCGGGAACAGAAAGGGAACCACTCTATCTTAGGTGATGTCGTGCAGGTGAGGCTTTAGTTACATAGCTGTGTGGCGTGTCCTGTCCCTTCCTGTGGCTTACTGACACGGCATACCTGCGGATCTTTTTGGGGCACATCAATGTGTACAGCACAGGGGTTGAAAACTGCTGGCCTATCTGGCCTAACAAATAACATTTTCTAAATACTGACCTTCCACAAGAGCAATCCTCCCATCAGGAAAGGGCTGAACACGGTCAAGAAGCAGTAAACCGAGGTAGGATCAAAGCTAGAGTTTAAGAGTGAGAGCAGAACAGAACATTATTAATGTGTGCTTTTGTAGACAATTCATTCCAGGAGGAAACAGAAAACAGCATTTGTGTCCTTTGTCTCAATTACGAAAATGTGACACTATTATGTAGCCAAGGAGATGCGCTGCTAGTTTGCACTGCTTCTACTTCTACTTCTACGAATTTTAGTGGTTTTAAGTCTGTAAGTGACAGCCTTCTACCTCTTACTTAAATATTTTTAAAGCCCCAATGATCTCACAAAATATTTCCTTGTATCATTTCCTTTCCCACTGATCATTATCAGTCGCGCCTAGATCTGTTAGTAAACAAAGTGACATACACAAAAGCATTGGCGCATCTTTTCCCCTCATCATGATTAATATAAAACGTAAAACATTTCAGGGTATGCAATATTATATGCAATTATGAAGGCGTTTGCTTAAATTGTTTAGTATAGAAACAAGTAAGCGGAAACAGAATGGAGGGATTGCGATGGTTGCTTTTAGGTCAGTGTACCTGTTAATAGAAGCTATATTTCCAGTTCCAAAAAAGGCCGTCACTATGAAGAAAACCTGCATCAAGTTGAGGAAAATGCAATATTGCCAACAAAGCATAATTGTTTACTGCATTTTTTTTTTGCAAAAGTTAAAATTTCCTGACTGATCCATGAACTAACAAGTATATACATTGCAATTCTCTGTATATGTACTCAAAATTATGACTTATAATATTCATCTGAGAACACCACCCGGAATTGCAACTATTAGTGAGATTAATATGCCAGCCAGCTTTCCACAGGGTACTAAACCCATATACATATATGAACAAACAGCAAATCACTGCAGCTCCCCTCTTTTAACTTTGCATAGATATTACATTCTTTGGTTCCTTAAGAGGAAATAGTTATTGAGTACAAAAACCTAAACGCATGGAAAATAAGATTTTCCATTCTTGTGTTTGAAGCTATATGAAGTTAATTGGCTGCTAACACTTTCTAAGTAACAAATCTAGATTGATAATATTTAGAAAAAGTCAAAATGCCACCATCAGATTGTTTTGTGATAGTAATTGAACCATAATCCTAAAATAAATCTATCAAAATAACCTTAAATAACAGTAAATTGTTTAGGCAATAACTTCCTAAAAGCAACTGTTTTTTTAAAATCATCTTCACTGTGCTCTAGCTGAATATCTGTTTTCCTAATCAAAGGATACATAGAAAAAAGCCCTCCTCAGGTCATCAACATGAAGTGGTCGAAACTGGGGTGTATCTGTAGTGTAAGAAAAGCTGAGAGCAGCAAGCTACAAAAACAGAAAAAAGAGAAATCAGTAACATAGCATCAGATAGGATTGCATTCATATTAAAAGTATATATCCCAGAGATCAAATGAGAAGTTAAGTTCTCTTCTTCAGAGAATCCAGAGAATCTACACAAAACCTCTTGTTCTACAACTTTGTCATATCTCAATTATTATTACAAGAAAGTTACTTTTCAAATACTGGTAACTAGACAAGTACTTTGGTTGCCTTAAGTAAGGAAATAATACTCTGACCTATCCATTGGCTCTCGTGGTTTTTCTTCTTTTCCCCAATGTCCTACAAAGTGGTATATTTTCCTAATCCAGAAAAGTTGATTCTGCTTTCTAGCAATATCCTCTAGAGCAGTGTTTCTCAACCTTGGTGACTTTAAGTCCTGTGGACTTCAACTCCCAGAATTCCCCAGCCAGCTATGCTAGAGCTTTATGGAGCAAAGATATTGCAGTACCAAACCCATACTGAAAGTTGCTCTGATGAGTTTCTAGCACCTTTTGCCCACTGCTCTCACATACCCTGGATTCAGAGGCTTAAATAAGTAGAATCAGAGATAAAGAAAGGACTTTAAAAAGGCATCTTGTACACTTCTGGTTAACATAGAAACTTCAATTCAGAATGCAAACTACATTTGCTAATACCTCAATGTCCTCACTGTTTTAATAACAATCAAAGAGGCAGATATTAGCAGATTTTTATGGAACAAGTTTTCACTATTCTAGTTCTAAACTACATAGCCACGTGCATAAAATAAGCCTGTTCAATCTTTCAACATGATGTCTTTCTATACATTTGAAGTTGCCTATCATAGTTTCTTTTCCAAACATATTCAGCTCTTCCAAGCAATCCGTTGACTTTTAAATCCTTCAAAATCTTATCTCTTTTTAATGTCTCCAGATCTACTGATGTCCTGAAATGTGCTGTAGCATTCAGCATGGTATCCTGGATGGGATTTGATGGTAAGACGAACTGATGTAAACATTTAATAATATAATATGATGTTGGTATGTAATAGTATACATGCGGTTATATGTTATGAAAATGAAAAAATAAAAAACTTTATATTAAAAGAAGATACCATAAGTATCTTTGCCAGTGTTATCATCATTCATTCAATCTGAAGAGTGGGTTCCAAAATGCCAACTTCCCTCAATCTGGTGAGTATAATTGCATTAACAACAGTGGCCTTGCAACCATTAGTGTTCATAGATAAAAATGGGGCCTGGATGTGAAAACACTGCCTGAAGTGGCCCATCTGAAGGTAGCTTTCAGGTGTTTTTCAAAAGAATTCCCATAAGTTCATGAAGACTGGGTTTACGGGACTGTGACTATTTTCAAAACATTCTAATGCTACTAGATGACTTGGCTCTGGTTTCCTCTGACTGTAACTAGTTAGATTGGGGCTGGTGAAATACACACTGGCTTCTGGGAAATCTGGCCACCTCTTTGGCCACAGCTAATGAGTGTCTGTGAAACCGCCGGACTTCTCTTATTTGAGCATTCTGTTTTAGAAATACGAGCACTGAGGTGGTTGGGATTCTGTGGCTACGTTCCCAGGCTCGTGAGTCAGCTGGGATTTTAATTGCTGGGGAAAATAGGTGGCAGCATTTTTCCCTGAGGTGTGTACTGAATAGTTTACCTGAGGTTTAAATGGAATTCCATACTGTTGGATTGCTTCTTGCTCCACGTCTAACCACACGAACATCAACAAAGCCAACACCAGAGGGAAAAGGGCTTCAAACCTACATCAGCACATATTTTGACAGCAAGTAAATATAAAGGAAATGAGAAACGTGCCATACTTTGAACTTTTTGTCTTACGGGATAAACGGATATTTTCACAAATGTAACAATATTCAATAAATTCTCACAACTGCATAACCTTCCCCAAACCCAAAGCAATTCTACGCATACAGAATACAAGTAAGATTATCTTGAGTCATACTAAATTCCCAGCCATCAAACTAACAAATCCATGTAATTTCTTTTGCAACGTTATGGAAGCCGTTTGCCACTGCCTTCCCCCATGACAATTTTCCTATTTCCCAGTCTATCTAAGAGGCCTAGAAATCTTGCTGGGCTTCCATCCAAATATTAGCAATAGCAATAGCAATAGCAGTTAGACTTATATACCGCTTCATAGGACTTTCAGCCCCCTCTAAGTGGTTTACAGAGTCAGCAACTTGCCCCCACAGTCTGGGTCCTCATTTCACCCACCTTGGAAGGATAGAAGGCTGAGTCAACCTTGAGCCGGTGAGATTTGAACCGCCGAACTGCAGATAGCAGTCAGCTGAAGTGGCCTGCAGTACTGCACCCTAACCACTGCGCCACCTCGGCTCTATTAACCAAACCTTAACCATCTAATTTCCAAGTTCAAAGGAAGTGCTGCCATCTGTTGCATACAATCATCAGGAGTCAAACTCAATTCAAGGGCAACTTTATATTTTTATTTTTTAAGAAAGGGAGAAAAAAATACCCGGTGCTAAGGAGAAGATAAGTTGACATCAGAGAAAGAAGTATGCTCAGCAGCCTCAGGGACAGATAAGTGGGACTCAGGAGTGGCACTATCAAGGATGAAACTGTAAGAAATAAAATATTATCTGTCAAAAGAAAAATAGTTGAGCATGTCTTTAACAGCACCCTAAAATTTGGGAGCCATGGAGTATCTGTAAACTACTGGCTAGTTTGCATTGCATTCCTGGAAGTTATGGGACTAATACAGAAGAGCAAGAAGAAATGCACTTTTTATACCTTTTGATGAAACTGCATAATTTATGCTGAGCATAAACAAAACAAGGGCAGTTAGTAAAGCCATGTTGAATTTCAATCATGGAGGAGGATGCTAATTTGTATTCAATACTTTCTTACTGTAACGCACTCTACATGGAGCTGCTCTTGAAGAGTGTCCGAAGACTACAGCTGGTCCAGAATGCAGCCGCGCGAGCGATAATGGGTGTACCGAGGTACACCCACGTTACACCTATCCTCCGCGAGCTGCACTGGCTTCCTATTGGTCTCCGGACCCGCTTCAAGGTGCTAGTTGTTACTTTTAAAGCCCTACATGGTATTGGACCTGGCTACCTGAGAGACTGCCTCCTGCCATTTACCTCCCAACGACCAATAAGATCACACAGGTTGGGCCTCCTCCGGGTGCCGTCGATCGGACAATGCCGGTTGGCGGCTCCCCGAGGGAGGGCCTTCTCTGTAGCTGCACCAGCCTTGTGGAACGAGCTACCCGCAGAGATCCGGACCCTCACCACTCTTCCGGCCTTCCGTAAATCGACCAAGACCTGGCTCTTCCGGCAGGCCTGGGGCTGTTGATTAATTTCCAGCCCCATTTGATGGAATGGATGTTGTGTTGATTTTAATTCTGTATTTTTAAATGTTTTAAATGCTTTCACTTGTTGTGAGCTGCCCAGAGGCCCTAGGGAGTGGGCAGCATACAAATCCTATTAAAGTTTAAGTTTAAAGTCTTCCTCTTTAAGTGACATTTGCATTGGGCAATTTGGAAACTAGAAATACAGAGGTCTGTAATACTTGCTTCAAACCAGTGCTCTAATGCCAGACAAAGCACAGAAAAGGAGACAACTTAAAAGATTTTTAAAAAGGGGGAGGTATGAATGATCTAGGGCAGTGTTTCTCAACCTTGGCAACTTGAAGATGTCTGGACTTCAACTCCCAGAATTCCCCAGCCAGCGAATGCTGGCTGGGGAATTCTGGGAGTTGAAATCCAGACATCTTCAAGTTGCCAAGGTTGAGAAACACTGATCTAGGGTCATAAGACACCTGCCTCTTCTAAGTAACATGGAAAAAAACAAAGACCAGGGTGAAGAGTTAGCAAAGTGGACTGTTTTAGTGCTTGGAGCCTGTATCGTTTCCCCACATGTCAGTGAGGGAAGCTCAGAGGCAAAACTTTCAAGACCTTTATTCATCTTGGCACACAGCATGGAGAACATCTGATCAGGTTTCCACCAAGCCTCTTATGCAAGATCAATATTCGAAGGGTGATGGGGCAGAACCTAGATCAAAACAGTCAGGTGATGGGAGGTTCTTGACATAAAAGGCTAGGATTGTGCAACTGGAAAGAATCAGATGTCAAAGAGTTCACTCTACTGCTGATTAATTATTTCTCAAGCCTCAGTTACAAAAAACAGAGTGGAATATTATCTTTTCTTAGGCTTGTTATCTACTTTCTTCAGGAGCTCACATCAAGCATAAATAGCATTCCCTCTTCTGTTTTTCTTCACAAAATCACCCGGTAAGATAAAGCAGGCTAAAGTTTTAATTTAAAAAAAATTTATTTCCTTTAAAATGTAGAAATAAAGAGCGACAGAATTTAGAATTCAAACCAAAAAGAAGGAAGATAATACCAAGAATAAACACATCACAGATATAGAAAAACAATTTAATTTTAAGCACAGATTTAGATATGATCAGTCCTTCCAGACCAGAGGTGGGTTTCCTACCAGTTCGCACCAGTTCAGTGGAACCGGTTCGTCAAATCTACCGAACCGGTTAGAAGAGGTTCCACCAGAAAGCAGGCCACACCTACAGAAGAGGTTCCAAAATTTTTTGAAACCCACCACTGACACAGAGAGAGAGAGAGAGAGAGAGAAAGAGAAAGAAAGAAAAAAAGAAAAAAAAAGAAAAAGTGAGAGAGAGATGAAAGAAAAAAAGGAAAAAGGGACAGAGAGACAAAAGGAAGGAGAGAGAGAGAGAGAGAGAGATAAAGAAGGAAAGAAGAAAGAAAGAAAGAAAGAAAGAAAGAAGAAAGAAAGAAAGAAAGAAAGAAGAAAGAAAGAAAGAAAGAAACACATGGCCAACAAGCCACTCCCACCAGGTCACATGACCGGCAAGCCACTCCCACAAAGGAGGCCACACCCACAGAGTAGGTTCAAAAAATTTTTGAAACCCACCACTGTTCCAGACATAAGGCAAACACCTCCCACCACCCAAAACTCTGGGGTGGCCCCTGTATCCAGTCCGTTTCTATGGCTGGGGTTAGATTTTTGTCTTGAGGGCTGCCCAATTCTAGCCCTTCCTCGTTGCCACCACACAACATTTAAACCAAGACTCTATAATTGATTATAAGGATTGGAATTTATATAAATGCCTTAATTCGTATGGACTCGTCAGAAAGGAACCAGGCTTCTGAAAATGAAGATCAGATAAGAAACCACAGCCAGCCTTCCTATTTCTGAATGAAGATGAGCCAAGCCAGATAACGTATTCTTTCAAAGTAGATTTCAAAAACCACGGCTAATAGCTAGGCCACAATCAGATTGTGCTGCAGTAAATACAGGTAGTCCTCAACTTACGACCACAATTGAGCCCGAACTTTCTGTTGTTAAGAGAGTCATGCTCCTTTTTACGACCTTTCTTACTGCGGTTGATAAGTTAGTAACTTGCTTGTTAAGTGAATCTGAATTTCCCCATTGATTTTGCTTGTCGGGTCGCAAAAGGGAATCACACGACCTTGGGGCATAGCAACGGTCATAAATATGAACCAGTGGCCAAGCATCTTAATTTTGATCACATGATCATGGGGATGCCGCAAAGGTTGTAACTGCGAACAAGAGTTATAGGTCACTTTTCATACTGCCGTTGAAACTCTGAACCGTCACTAAATGAACTGTTGTAAGTCGAGGATACCTGCGTGACCCGTCAAAACTGCGGACGACAAAATCGCGCTCGCCGAAAGCGCGCATTTGACGTCATCACAGCGCGACGAAAAAAAATTAAAATTGAAATAAAAATAAAATTAAAGCAAGCCGATTCACATAAAGGTAAGGGTTAGGTTTAGGGTTAGGGTTACGTTTAGCGTTAGGTTAAGGGTTAGCGTTAGGTTAAGGGTTAGGTTTAGGGTTAGATTTAGGGTTAGGTTAAGGGTTAGGGTTAGGTTTAGAGCGTTAGGGTTACGTTTAGCGTCAGGTTAAGGGTTAGCGTTAGGTTTAGCGTTAGGTTAAGGGTTAGGTTTAGGGTTAGATTTAGGGTTAGGTTTAGGGTTAGGTTTAGGGTTAGGTTAAGGGTTAGGTTTAGGGTTAGATTTAGGGTTAGGTTAAGGGTTAGGGTTAGGTTTAGAGCGTTAGGGTTACGTTTAGCGTCAGGTTAAGGGTTAGCGTTAGGTTTAGCATTAGGTTAAGGGTTAGGTTTAGGGTTAGATTTAGGGTTAGGTTTAGGGTTAGGTTTAGGGTTAGGTTTAGGGTTAGGTTAAGGGTTAGGTTTAGGGTTAGATTTAGGGTTAGGTTAAGGGTTAGGGTTAGGTTTAGAGCGTTAGGGTTACGTTTAGCGTCAGGTTAAGGGTTAGCGTTAGGTTTAGCGTTAGGTTAAGGGTTAGGTTTAGGGTTAGATTTAGGGTTAGGTTAAGGGTTAGGGTTAGGGTTAGGTTAGGGTTAGGTTAAGGGTTAGGTTTAGGGTTAGATTTAGGGTTAGGTTAAGGGTTAGGTTTAGGGTTAGGTTTAGGGTTAGGTTTGGGGTTAGGTTTGGGGTTAGGTTTAGGGTTAGGTTTAGGGTTAGGTTAAGGGTTAGGTTTGGGGGGGTTAGGGTAAGGTTTTCGCTTTATTTTTACATTTATCGATCACAGTGCAATGTTTTCGTCGCGCTGTGATGACGTCAAATGCGCGCTTTCGTCGAGCGCGATTTTGTCATCCGCGGTTTTGTGGTGGAACCGGATACCTGTAGCTAAACTATACAACAGAAAACATACATCTTAAAAACAATTAGCAGCAACTCATATTTTGTTGCTGCTCACGTGCTGATTTTAACTAAAAAAAAATTTTCAGCAAGTGTTGCAACCAGCAAATATTCTGGAAGGAGATACAGCAAGCAACAACTTATACCAGTGTTTCTCAACCTTGGCAACTTGAAGATGCCCGGACTTCAACTCCCAGAATTCCCCAGCCAGCATTCGCTGGCTGGGGAATTCTGGGAGTTGAAGTCCGGACATCTTCAAGTTGCCAAGGTTGAGAAACACTGACTTATACTATTTAAGGGGGGGGGGGGGCTGTTTTGTTCTTGACTGCAACTTAGAACAGAAGAATACATAAAAATGTGTTTTTGATGGATTGTAGGGCCGACATGAAGAAAAGCTGAGGTTACAGGTAGAACAAGGAAAAGGAAATTGCGACCCCAAGGAATAAGGATCTGGTACTTTAGATGAGTACAAGAACGTATTTGGATAAGTGTGAGAACAAATCTCACCAGGCCCATCCTGGCTTATAGCTGTTATGAAACTTCTTATGCTTAACGTGCCTCTTCCAAGTCTGATCACTCTCCAAATGTCAGATCTGACTCCTAGGGAACTGATGGACAAAAGGCAAATATTGGGGAGGGCAGAGAGAACAGCAGCCAGCTTGAAGTGGCAAGAATGAGCTTTCAAAACAAACATTCCTGGCCTGCAGAGTCTTTATGAAAGATCGGGATTGCCTGCCCTTAACTGGCAGCAGCAAGCAGAAGCAGAAACATCATGCTCTACAATCACATATAAGAACAAGTATCAGCAAGCACTGGCTTACAAAAACTTGGAAAATCCCCAGTTCTAATTCACATAACTTTCGAGTGCGGGGAGGGGACAGGTGGGAATTGTTAAGATACGGCCTTACGTTGAGGAGCGAATGCTTTATGTTTATTAGTGATCCTCTTTTTGTTTTTAAGGAATGTATGGTTGTTCATAAACTCTCAGCATCTGCCTGACTCTATTGCTATATGCAACACTTAATGGAATGTATTTATAGCATAGCGCACGTGGCTGCCCTCAATCCTGTTATGTTTGCAACAACCTTATCTGGAAGATTAGGTGAGAGATTGTGAACTTTATAGTTGAGAAGAGATAGGCACTTATTATTCAACACTAACATATTATTATGTGTCCATGTTTAGAGCAATAGCAATAGCAGTATATACCGCTTCATAGAGCTTTCAGCCCTCTCTAAGTGGTTTACAGAGTCAGCATATCGCCCCCACAGTCTGGGTCCTCATTTCACCCACCTCGGAAGGATGGAAGGCTGAGTCAACCTTGAGCCGGTGAGATTAGAACCGCTGAACTGCAGATAACAGTCAGCTGAAGTGGCTGCAGTACTGCACTCTACCCACTGCGCCACCTCGGCTCAAGAACAGTTCTTTGGAGGTTCATGCAAAGCCTTTTTTTCTTAAATTATTATTTTTTTCCCAATAAGAAAATTAAACTGAGGAATTCACACCCACAATATGCTTTGTTAGCTGCTTTCTCAATTCTTTGCAACTCCTACATCCTTCCAGGATCAATAACTGTAGCAAACTTAGTCCCTTAATCCACTGCTGTTTATGTTGAACCCCCCCCTCAACACTTAACAAGGCCACTAATTAATGCAATCTCTCATCTACTTCAAAACAAATATTCATCATGGTGTGTTAAATCTGCTTATATTATTACAGAATGCACATGGATTCCTGTACTTATGTAATTACAAATCTTTATCAGAGTAGGATCCTTCAGATCATGTTTCTCAATGACAGAACATGTGTAGCAATAGCAGAGAGGCCAGCAAACCAGCATTTCTGATATGTACCCGACAGATCTTTATCCAAAATAATCTCTGTCGAGAGAGGGAGGCTTACCCAATGTCATCCAGCTGATAACCTGATTTATGATAGGCAGTCCTTGTTTGCTCTGAAGACTGCTGTGAGTACTGTTCACAATGTATGTTGATGCCCCCAGACTCAGCAACTAATAATAAAAAAAATAAAACAATCAATCGTTCCATCAGAATGGTTTCACTTTATTGCAGTCGTTAAGAAATGCTAGCAAGACAAAAAGTGGCTGTTCAGATTTTTTTCAAAGGTAAAAAGTTTTTTTTTTAAAAAAAACTGGAATGTTATCACTTTTGTAAGAATTATGATCAACTTCAATTGACGATTTAAATAAAAAGAAATTGTGTAGAAGAGGGAGGGGGGTAGAGAAGCCTTCAAAACCACCCATTGCTTAAAATTTCATTTGATGACATTATTCGTTAAGATATTGTATAACCCCATTGTATTTTGGATTATCACCATGAATGCATTGAGGAACTGCCAGAGCAAACTGTTGGTTCATACTTGCATAACTGCATTTTATGCTTGATTTCCTCCAGACTGAATAAATAAGAGAGCAAAAAGCACTCAGGGAGGCTTTCAATGAAGTTTATTTAAAAGGGAGATTTGTCAACAGGAATTCCATTTCAGAGTTACAGATTAGAGCAGTAATTAGAGGTCATCAAACAAGGGCTATTTGGCATCAAGTTTTATGTTGGTTCATTGAACTTTGCCTGATGGTGTCATCATGTGACAGTTCAGAGAAGCCATAATAAGTTGCTAAGCTGCCTGTCACTTTTCCCACTGTACCTATGTGACGTACCGTAATTTGGACTTTAAACTTAAATACTAATAAAATGGCATAATGTTCTTATTTTAATTCTATTAAAAACAGTGTTATGCATGATCCAAAATCAATTTCTCTCTATATTATTGGAGTGTCAAAAAAGGGATTGAAATAATTCATTGTTAAAAAGCACTTTTCTCATATAAAAGTAAGAGAGGAGTGAACCTAATAAAAGGCACAATAAATTGGCACCAGTTATGCCAACCACAATTGGAAAGCAAAGCCAGTTTCTTAATGTGTTTAGAAAGGGCCACAAAATAATGGTTCAGAAGATGTAATGGTACAGAGCCATTGTTTTTTGTCCTTATTTCATGTATAAGGACAAAAAAAAAACCTACTAGCAATAGCAACAGCAGTTGGACTTATATACCGCTCCATAGGGCTTTCAGCCCTCTCGAAGCGGTTTACAGAGTCAGCGTATCGCCCCCCCACAGTCTGGGTCCTCATTTCACCCAGATAGATAGATAGATAGATAGATAGATAGATAGATAGATAGATAGATGGATGGATGGATGGATGGATGGATGGATGGATGGATGGATGGATGGATGATAGGTAGGTAGGTAGGTAGGTAGGTAGGTAGGTAGGTAGGTAGGTAGATAGATAGATAGATAGATAGATAGATAGATGATAGATAGATAGATAGATAGATAGATAGATAGATAGATAGATGATAGATGATAGATAGATAGATAGATAGATAGATAGATAGATAGATAGATGATAGATAGATAGATAGATAGATAGATGATAGATAGATAGATAGATGATAGATAGGTAGATAGATAG
The DNA here is from genome assembly GCF_009769535.1 of Thamnophis elegans. Taxonomy (NCBI): domain Eukaryota; kingdom Metazoa; phylum Chordata; class Lepidosauria; order Squamata; family Natricidae; genus Thamnophis; species Thamnophis elegans. Next base: position 2,162,951 of record NC_045548.1, read on the forward strand.
ATAGATAGATAGATGATAGATAGATGATAGATAGATAGATAGATAGATAGATAGATAGATAGATAGATAGATAGATAGATAGATAGATAGATAGCAATAGCAGTTGGACTTATATACCGCTTCATAGGGCTTCCAGCCCTCTCTAAGCGGTTTACAGAGTCAGCATATTGCCCCCAACAACAATCCGGGTCCTCATTTTACCCACCTCGGAAGGATGGAAGGCTGAGTCAACCCTGAGCCGGTGAGATTAGAACCGCCGAACTGCAGATAGCAGTCAGCTGAAGTGGCCTGCAGTGCTGCACCCTAACCACTGCGCCACCTCGGCTCTTTCTGATCTCCCCTAACAAAAACAGCTAGTCTCGAGTTAAACCATTTGATAAGTGACGATTCAAAGTTACGGTGGCACTGAAAAAAGTGACTTGTGAACGTTTTTCACATGGCCCTTGCAACGATCTCATGGTCACATGATCAAAACTTGGGTATTTGGTAACTGGCTCATATGCATGGCGGTTGTAGTGTCCCCGGGTCACGTGATCACCTTTTGCGTCCTTCTGGTGACCAAAGGGGAACGGAGAAGCCAGATTCACTTAACAACCGCGTTACTAATTTAACAACTGCAGTGATTCACTTAACAACTGCGGCAAGAAAGGTCGTGAAAAACTCACTTAACAACTGTTTCATTAAGCAACAGAAGTTTTGGGCTCAACTGTGGTCGTAAATCAAGGACTACCTGTATCAGATTTTTAACCAAAGGGGCCGTCTGGGGAGATAAGGAGTTCATGTAGGACACTTTTTGGATTAATCCAAGGTTCTCTACTATTGGAAAAATGTACTATATTTTCAGCAAAAAAAAAAAAAGTACATTTTTGTAATGTTTCAAACTTTTACAGAGTGACCCAAAAATTGAAATCATGTGAGAAAAAAAAAATTCAATATCTAATTCCAAGCAAAACTACACAATGATAATTCTTTATATACAGTATTTTAATCTGGATTAGTTTCTTTCAATGCCTTCATGTATCTTAAATTTACAGTGACATCTACTGGACATGTTCTAATCTTTAAAATAGTGCTCAGACTAGCTCTTAATATTTCTTCTTCCTCAGAAAAGATGCATGGATAATATTTTAACCTAAGATCCTCAATTGTGAGTACTTTAATTTTTCAGCTGCTCAACTCTATGCGCCCAAACGCAAAAAAAATCACTCCAACAACACAAATCGGACTGCACAAATTATTTATGCCAAACTTGAATATAGGTAATCCTTGATTTAAGACCATAACTGAGCCAAGATTTCCATTGTTAAGTGAGACATTTGTTAAGTGGGTTTTGCTCAATTTTATGACCTTTCTTGGTACAGTTGTTAAATCAGTGTTTCTCAATCTTGGCAACTTGAAGATGTCCGGGACTTCAATTCCCAGAATTCCCCAGCCAGCATTTGCTGGCTGGGGAATTCTGGGAGTTGAAGTCCCGGACATCTTCAAGTTGCCAAGGTTGAGAAACACTGTGTTAAATGAATCACTGCAGTTGTTAAATAAATAACCTGGTTGTTAAGTGAATTTGGCTTGACTTTGCGAGTCAGAAGGCCAGAAAAAGTGATCACATGGCCCCAGGAAGCTGCAACCCTCATAAATACAAGTCAGTTGCCAAGCATCTGAATTTTGATCACGTGACCATGGGGATGAGACAATGGTCGTAAGTGTGACAAATGGTCGCTTTTTTTCAGTGCCATTGTAATTTTCAATGGTCACCAAATGAACTGTTGTAAATCGAGGACTACCTGTAGTCCTAATTGGGAAAGCTGAATAAAAGGTCCCAGTTTCCTTGGTGTAATTGGATTAATATCTTCTTTTTAAAAATGTTGTGAAATATTATATATATTCTTTACTATCGTAACACCAAAATTTCTCTCTGGGAAATGTAACTGCTTTCCAGTATTAGCATTCCAGCATTTGGATTCTGTGCAGCATATGCATATTTATAGAACTTACTTACCTGAAATAGATATATTTTGAGATCTTTATGATGCAAATATTTATTTTTGCTCCT